>NC_134414.1:48389046-48511546 GCF_030867145.1 Opisthocomus hoazin | reverse complement strand
GAGCAGGTTTTCAGAGGTGCTTATCTCTCTACTTTGATTGTCCAGGAATTTCAATAGTTAAGCAAGGCAGATGGGATACCTTCTTTAAGGCAAGAAGGCACTACAATTTGATGAGACAGCACCTATCTTAGAAACTATGTTCCATCTATGATCAATATAATTCAAAACCGGATAATAAAGTTAATATAATTAAATCTGGGACATAGTCAAATGATCACCTGCAATTAAGTTAGCCCTATTTAATAAGAGACAACTGTCACTTTCCTTTCAGTTGTCTCAGCTACTGCACTCCTTTTTTAAAACATATTTGCTGACCACTGCTTGCTGGTTATCTCTTGCAAATCGAAGTGTAGCAACTTCGAATAAGTGTGAAAGGCTTGCAAATCTTACTGCTCTAGAAAGTCTTCTTGTGCTAGAAATTTTCCTTTGAGGAGTTCTGCAAGCATTTATGATGAAAGAAACTTAATAGGACGCTGGTTGTTTAGGTAAGATTATCTATAAAAGGTCTTAGGAACCCTTCTCTAAGATCAATAGCTTTCAGAAATGAGATGTGCTAGGACATGGCACTAGCATTCCCCATGTGTTCCCAAGAGCTGTAAGGAGAACAAGCCCTTAAAGTAGATCTGCTAACAAAAATTCAAACTGTTATAACACTTTTACCACTACAGGACGATGAGTAGCTAAAAACTGAGATTACCTAGGTGTTGCTGGGGGAGCTGGGAATCCTAAGTAGTGGATGAATGCTGTTCAGCAATCCTGTTACAAATCCTTATGGTTTTGGGGGGATTTCTAAGATCTAGGCTTTTTTTTTTTTTTTTTCCAAAGTAAGCATAGTTTTTGATCCTGCAGACATTTGTAGTCATTGGACAGATTGTCCACATCTGACTTTACCATTGAAACCAGTGGCTGCTTTACTCAAGCATGTGCAAATTACAATGCTTGAAAATACTGGCAGGGGTCAAGTGAGGAAAGGCTAGGTTGTGTGACTGAATGTTCTTTAGCCTGTAAAATTATTTTTATTGGTATTATTAAAGATGTGAAATGACTATATTTTCATTGACAAAAAAAAGCTCAATAGTACTTTGCTGTTTAAAAAAGAAAGAAGATAATAACTGGGATTACTGTGTGAATTCAGAACTCTGATAATTATATTTATGGATCCAGACATAAACGTAATATCTTTTAGAACACTAACTACATAAAGCAAAGACTATAGTTACAATTTAAATCCGATGTTTTGGGCTTTTTTTCTCCCCTCAAGTTTATTTGTATTTGGGGAGGGGATGTCATTTTCATAACTGAATTCATTAGGATGTGGTAGTACAAATTCTACATGCCCTAAAAGTGAAGGTGGCTGCATGCCATGCCATTACAGATTAGCTGACCGAATCACAATAGACTCCCAGTTATGTAAAGTCGTTCCAGTTTATGAGGCATAATCCAGTTTTCACTGGATCCCATAGAAGAAGTACTGTGGGTATCCTGCCACACAGAAGACAGAAACTGGTCTCACCTCAAGATCCAAGCAGACATACTTATATCCACATTACTTTGGGCAAGCACTCAAACACGTCTGTGTTGGAGTGTGTTAGAGTAGTCCAAAAGAAAGCCAGAGACTGAGTTTGGAAGGAAGATGTGTGGGCAACCTTAATCCCTAAGCCTCTTTGTGTGGCTGTGTGTATGACCAAAGGGACCAAGAGTGTGGCTGGAAGTGTCGCTTGGTGGTTAGGACATATTTTTGGAGGAAAAGCACTGAAGTCCAGTCCCTTATGTACTGAATATTTTGATATAGATAGGTAACTGGAGCAGTGGTTTGACTCCTCATGCTTTGGAGAGTGCCCAGCTAAGCAAGCAGTAGAGTCATGCTCATTCTTACATTGCTTTGCTCTTGGCAGAGGAACTAATCAGGGGAACAGGTTTAACAAGAGGTTAAATCCAGGTAGGATTTTCTTCACAGGTAGAAGGGGAAATTACTAAAATACTTTCCTGAATTAGCTAGTTGTGACTGAATTTCCTCAGACAGCAGGCAGAGGAGAAAATTCTCCTGCATCTCAAGGTAGTTTTATAGATAACTGGAAAATTTCATCACCGTCACCACTGTCCACCTGTGACAAAAGCAGAAGTGTGGCCAACAGGTCAAGGGAGGTGATTCTCCCCCTCTACTCCGCCCTTGTGGAACCCCACCTGGAGTCCTGCGTCCAGCTCTGAGATCCCCAGCACAGGAAAGACATAGACCTGTTGGAGCGGGTCCAGAGGAGGGCCACAAAAGTGATCAGAGGACTGGAGACACCTCTTCTGTGAGGAAAAGCTGAAAGAGTTGGGGTTGTTCTGGCTGGAGAAGAGAAGGCTCCAGGGAGACCTTGTTGTGGCTTAAGGAGGGCTTATAAGAAAGATGGGGACAGACTTTTTACCAAGGGCTGTAGTGTCAGGACAAGCGACAACAAGTTTTAAACTGAAGGTGATTTAGACTGGACGTGAGGAAGACATTTTGTATGATGAGAGTGGTGAGATACTGGAACAGGTTGCCCAGAGAAGTATTGGATGCCCCATCTCTGGCAGTGCTCAAGGTTAGATTCACTGGGCTTTAAGCAACCTGGTCTAATGAAAGATGTCCCTGTCTGTGGCAGAGGGCTTGAACTGGGTGATCCTTAAAGCTCCCTTCCAATGCAAACCATTCTATGATTCTGTGAACTTGTGTTTAATCATTTAAAAGAAGATCATAAGTATCTTTCTACTGGAGAGTGATCAGGACTTTTAGAAGTATTTATTCAAAGTCCAGGGAAACTTCAGGTGTCTTCCTGTCCAAAGTGTGGCACTGGTGTTCTCAGAAGGGGTGGATTTAAGCTGTAAGCTTTCCATGCCATTTTAGGTGCCTTCTCAGTTTACAGAATTTTCAATCTAGGCACCTAAATAAAATATATTATGGACAGATTACCTAACACAAGGTGGTAATTCCACTTAGGTGGAAGATGACTACGTTAAGTTTGATGTGTTTCGTGCGGTGTCATTGTAACACCTAAGTTCTGAGGACTCAAGAAACCTTATTTTTTGTACATAAATAAGTAATAAAAAGCCATAAACAGATCCCAGAATCCAAGCCCATCTTTCAATGAGTCTACATACTTCCCACTCTAGAGCAAAGATATTTCTAACAAAGCTACCTGATTTGAAGGTCTTACAAGAGAAAAAATGTGTCTTAAAGTTGCTGAACAGGTTACCCACACAAAGCTGATTAAAACTCTTTAACAGATCTTAATTGGGACCTAAATTGAACTTCACTGGGACTTAAGTGGTATACAGTGTTGGTTCAAGACCTCTACGTGAAAGTGAATGTCATCATATGGAGCAGATCCTTATCACGCTTGCAGCGTGATAAAACTCCTTGGAAACCAAAAAGAATCAGGTTCTGTTCTATATAACTATGCTGACTTTTGCTAATTAAATTCCTAATCAATAGTTCTTCACCACTGACTCATGAGTCTAAGGCGATTTTCTTAGAAGTTCCTTCAGTAAAATGTATGTAAAACAAAGGAAATGACTAATAGATGTAGAATAAGATTAAAACAGTGTTTTGGACAAAAGAGAACATCGATTTTTCTTTGATGTTAATTTAAGGAGTAATATCTCTTGATAACAGTTTGACCATGCTCAAGGAATTTGATGCCTGTATCTTTGTTTTCTAAGAATTATGATGTCATTTAGGATCAAAGAAAAATAGAAATCTGATTCTTTTTTGAAGTTGCTGTTGTGCAATATCAATTTTGGCTTCCAATGATATTCAAGTACATAGTGAGATCTACTACTCTAATAACCCACATATAATATCCTTCCTAAGAACTACGTGACAAAAGGCATTTGTAATTATATTTACTTCTGAAAGATTATGGTTTATAGTTAAACCAAGAGAGGCATCCTGTCATTTTCAGAACCCGTTAAATGTGACAGAATCTATTTTTCTGCCAACTTGTGAAGACCAGGCAGAGAGCAAATTTGCTGTGGTCAGCTAAGTGTAACCACTGAGCAGGAAAGTGAATTTAATAATGCATTATTGTTCTTCACTGAAGGTGAACTGTTACAGTGCCTTTGTTATAGCAGACTTTGCCTCTGCTTAGGTTTCCAGATGCCGCGCAGATTACCTGATTAAAATCTCTAATGCATGATAAAATGTTCCATGTACGCTTTTATATTAACATAAATGCATCAGGTTTTGAGGACCGTGACACTAAAGCTAATTGGAAATATTTACTACTCCATTATATGGTGCATATTAGAAATAAGGATTTATTGTATGTAGAATAAATGATAAGCAACTGAGAATTCACAAGGTTTATAACTACACTATGGTTTTGGGGGGTTAACATAATGAGAGCTAATCTCAAGAGGTTTATGATGACACCTCAAACTCCTGAGCTGATGTTGGATGTTGGTCTGCTGTTCTCATTTTTATTTAACACAGTAATTCAACCAAAAGAGAAAATATTCCTCCTGGCCAAATGCTGTTCTTTTCTTGGCTGTCTCCTGTCATCATTTCAGCAATTTCAGCTTTTTACATTTTCTAGCTTCCTCCTGCTTTTTAAAAAACTTTTCTCCTTTTTTGGGTATCCTATCAAATTTCAATTAAAATCTAAAGCATGATAATTTGCTTGTCACCAACAAGCTGAATTCTCGTCTTTTCCAAAGTGAATAGAAGCAAGAGCAGCGTGTGGTCGTATTATTTAAAATTCTTAACTCTATGTCCAAAAGACATTTTGTACTAATAAAAGGTTACAAAAATGGGGAGAGGGGAGGGGGGGGGGGGGGGGAAGAAGGGCACATTATGTGTACAGACCTGGGTTCAACTCTCCAATCTGTCACTGTCACCCCTCTGTCAGTGTTTTTGTGACCTGGTCGAGTCACATCTTCATCTGTAGCATCCGATTCTGTACTGGTGAGAAATTTACTTCATCATTTTCTTAAAATCTGTGAGCTTGACATGGACAGCTTTAGGAGTAAAACATAGTTCTATATGCATAGAAATACAGAGTGAGTATAACAGGCACCGTGTTCAGCTGAGACTGTATGGGAATATAGGTGTATGGGAAAGAGGTTTTAGCAGAATGATACAAGAGAGATGCCCACAGCCCACACCTGTTGTGCAGTTAACTCAGGTGAAGCTTTCATGATTAATGCAAGTAAAAGAAGCCCCCCTCCTTTTTTTTTTCTTGAAGAAGAACCATTGAACAAATTCCTGTGTTACTTTCTCTTTTACTGCTTTAAAGGACCTACGTGTATATACTTAGTATATCTATTATGTTTTGCGTTCAGGAGAGTTAATGTTGTGGATTGCTCCCTTGACTCAAGGGATAAGATTGCTACTACTTGCTTTTCAAAGTATATTTACATCTCGAAATACGACGTTGAGAATCGAAACTGATGAACAATGTCTCGTGTGACTAGAGATCTTGTCTTCTGCTGGGAGAAGGAGAGCTGGATCAGAGATTTCAAATAATTGTAGGGACAGAAACTGTTTAAACTACAGTCGTTAACAACAAACTTCATTGCGAAGGAGAGGGAGGTTTTTCTTTCACCTTTGTGGTATGTGTGAATATCACAGTGGGCCAAATAGAGCCGTGGCTCAGGAGACTGGAGGGAGGGGGCTTAATAAAAGGAGCAATTGGATTAGAATTGGACTTTGGCAGGGAATCGTGGATGAGAAGCTGATAGATTTTGACTTGTTATTAAATTAGAAAAAGGAAATAGATAATATCATGGCAGGATCAGCTTTTCTTTCTGTGCAGTCTTTTATCCACTTTTTTCCCAAAGTATTTATGAAATGAATTTTGTTCCTCGTAAAAAACTGTTCAACTTTAAAGGACTTAGAGGAGAAAAGAATTGTCTGATAATTGTTAAACTGGGAGGTCTAATTACCTCCATAGTTAATTAAAACTCTTTAACTGCCCTCTTGGTGTGACAATGATACTTTCTCCTTTCTAAATGAAAGTGTAAAGGTTAAACAAAGCGGCAATCTAGCAAACAACCTACTAGAATTTGTAATCTGACCCTGAGATCTACTGTTTACTTTGCAGAAATTACAGTGATGGAGTGTAAAACAGGTGCAGAACACTTGATACTGTTGCCCACTGTTATAGAAATGACTTGCTTTTTACTAGGCACGTAGAATTGCCTGCATTTCCTAAAAAACTCCAGAACCCCCAGATTAACAAAGTGTAAAAATTCAGTCTGTACCTTGGCCGTGATCTTGGCAGTGAGACAAAAGGAGATTGGCAATCTAAGATATTTGTTGTAAGCAAGAGAAGAGACTTGCCACTGGAGCCCTGCAGATACAACTAAAATGCCTTAATCAATTGTTAAAGTTATCACGAGTAATAAGGACATTTCAGCACTTGGTAATCTGGGGCAAATAGGTATTTATTTTGCCAAAGCTACATTATAGTATTTTAACATTTTTTTTTTTTTTTCTAATGAACACCTTATTGTGGGTCATTTTGCAATTAATATGGGGTAATGCTTTTCCCACATTTTTTTTTGCTGAACATATTTCTAATCAGTTCAACATTCAGAAAATAACTACTAGAAAGAATGAGTATCAGACAACTCTGAGCACAGAAAAGTCCTGAGAGCGCCGCAGGAGCTTACAGTATATGCCTTGTGATAGAAGTGTATGTATTATTGATTGTCTTAATATGAGATACTTAAGGAAGTCAGCATGTATGAAATCTAACCAATCACATTCTGCGTCAGGTTAAGGACATATATATGAATTCAGAAATTCAGCTGGCCAATGTAGTCATGCATTTTTTTTTCTCGTCAAATAAGACTCAGATTTCCTGCAACCAATAATTTAAATCAAGAGCTGAGATGTAATACTGTTCAAATGGAGGAATTTAAAAAAATAAACCTGCATAGCAAACTTTCATTTAAAGAGGTTTATCTTACATTATAATTCTGATTAAAACCAGCTTCCTGCATATCTGTTCTATGTGAAGAATTTTTACGAAAGTATTTAGCTCTGCAAAACAAGTTTAGCCTACCCTCTCCAAATACTGGACTTAGAGTATGCAGAAATGTTTTCCCTCCTGTGTTTGGAGCGTCTGTCCCTTCTGTTTTTCCTGACGTGGGGATCTGCATCTGGCACGTTTTACACCTGTGGTTAGAAAAAAAAAAAAGGGGGATTTAAAACTCTGTTCAGCAAAGATCTTCTCAAATAGAGACTTTTTTTAACAAAAAGTCATGTCTACATGCAATTTTTGCAGTTCAAATCAAATAGCTACGTGCGTTCAGTTTGTAGCAGTCTGATTAATGGGACAGTGAAAGCAGGTCCATTTTGCACTGTATGAACTCATAAAAATACAACTTCAATGACTTTTTAGCTGCATTTTCAAGGCACGTTTCTCCTTTGTTACATAGCAAAGCCTCGGTGTAGCAGGCCATAAATTCTGCTAAAGAAAAGAGAGCTAGGGTGTAGCTTAAGCACTGAATCCTTGATTGTCCATACTGCCTAATTGTTAGCTTTTAGCCTGGCTCTGTTTTGACTGCTACAATTAGCTCCCTCCAAAACACATCTGCTGTGGAAAGTACTAGCACTAAATAATGTGGACACAAGAAAATTTTACTTTGCCGCATGGTCAGAGATCAAATCGCAGCTCTTTTGTTTAGCACCATGACATCCAAACACAAGGGAATAATTTTTGTTTCAGGAAAGGATATGGGGCCGTGACTTTATTAACAGAACATTTTATTTACAGCAATATAGTGTCTACGATCCTGTCGTCTTTACGATTGCAATCCCTGCTCCACTTGCTTTCATTTAGCATCCAAAATATTTAAGACCCACCTTGCAAATCTGCAGACTCCCTTTCTTAATACATCTTGTGATTTCAAGTAATTTGATTCCTTTTGAACTGAAGTTTTCTAACTACATATGGTTGTATATTTCCCAGACTTGCGGTCGATTTCTTGCAAAAGGTTCGATGAGGTTTTGTCCATTCATTTCACCTCAAGAGAGTCATACCTTATTAAACTTGCACATTAGCACTGCAGACATTCTCCTGTACCCAATTATTACCCATCAGAAAACAGTTGCTGAAGCCAGTCGATAGTTTTGCTGCCCAAAGTTGTGCTAACAAGTGGAATTTTTGTTTTTATCTTTGGAGAGCCCTTAGCCTGTCATTGGCCCCAGGTTGCACTTGATGGGCTTGTGCAAAATGTCAGTCAGATAGGGTTTCTGTTTCAGCTCTTAGCCAAGGTGGGATGTATGAAATGTAAAGGGAAGTTTGCACAGAAACTGAAGAACTGCGTTCCTTGGTTGCATATTTCTAACCAGAAATGTCAGTTACCACTTCTGAACTTATCTTCTGATTTTTTCATCGGAAGTGTGGCATGGGAAACCTTTCCTGGTGTTCCATTAGACACTCTGTTATACTTTAACCATTGTAACTTTTAAGGTGGAAGACTCAAGGTAATATATTAATCATTTACTTTCAAAAACAATGGATAGACACAATCCTTTTGCTTAAAGTCAATACAAGTTTTGAACAGTAATTGGTTTTGAACTTCTTTGTAAACATTAGTAAATTATGTTCTACTGTATCTAATAGACACAAAAATAAAAGAAGTATTTTCTAACTGGCCTGTAAAAGCTGTACGTCTCAACACCATTGGAAAACTAGAATCTACAATAAGACATAGTTGTGTAACTGAGATTACAATTTTTTTACTTTTACTGCTGCTCCATTTTTCCCTTCCTGCATCAGTTACCAGCAGCCATCCGTGAGTCTGTATAAACAATCGAAACAGAAATTATGGTGCGAGCCTACATTAGATCGTCATCCCAGTAGTTTGTGTGCTAAACTCTAATATCGCTGTCCTTGCTTCTAGGAGCTGAATTATGTGTCAGTGCTTCGGAGCACTGATTAAAATGGTGTAACACAGTAAATAAGGAGATACAACTTGATCTCATGTATTTTACCCTTACAAATAGGTATGATTAAGAATGGAATTCATTGCAGAAACCCCAAAGTATGCCGAACCATATTTAATTGCAGATAGGTACAGAAATGAAAGAACTTTTTGGTTTTGTCCTATACGTTTCCACACTGATTACAGCCTTACAGAATTCTACTACAGCTTCTTGTGTTTTTTTTTTCTCTGTCCTTTTTTGGGTTCTTTAACATTAAATTTTTATAATTAAAATCTTAAAGAACTAAGATGAGGGTATGTTCATTTATAACCAATTTTATTTAATTTACTTGATTCAATTTAGAAGATAAAGCTGGGTGGCTAATGAAATTTTCAGTTTAATTTGTGCACTAAATGGTAACAGGTAGGAAACAATTATGTAAAATTTTAATTGGCATTTACAGGGGCAATGAGGATTTAGTCAAATTAATATTAGTTTCCCTAAAATGTTTTTGATTATTTTTTAGTTTTAGAAGGATACATTTTTTAGTTATGTTACTGCTTTAACTATCTTAATTAATTTAAATTAAAAATTGATTGTCCAGAAAACCCCAAACCTTTCAAGAACTGTCTTCGAAACAGCAAACCAAAATAAAATCATTGCTTCTGCTTTTGTTTCCTCCAATTTATTTACTCAGCTGAACACATTAACTGGATTAGCAAACAGTTCTGACTCCATTTCTTGCATTACCCCCCAGTGCAGAACCAAGAAATTTTTGGTGAGTTCACTGTCAAGTAGTAACACACTTTTTCAGAAACAGATTTTTTATTCACTGACATTTTAGCATGGTTATCCTTCTTAGGTTATACACTGTTTTTCCCCACAGCTACAATCCCAGAGTAGTATACAACATCAAGTGTTGATGAAAGGCTCTGCAGGAGCAGTAAGTGTTAGTACTAGTTTGTTCATTGTGTGTTGGACTGAGAGTTAGAATTTGATGCTTGTTTTGAGTGGGAAGAGAAAAGTGGAAGAGGAATTGGATATTTACTGTGTCAGAGTCAGAAAGTTACAATGACTATTTTTTTTCAATTTTCCCAATACGCTGAATTATAATTACTTTTACTGAATATTTAAATGAAGAAGAAAACTGAACAAAAGCTTTTAAAGCAGGTGATGCCAGTCATGTTTTTCTTGATTTGGTTTGCATTTTATGTGGTTTGTTCTTTCAGTTATTGTATGTTTAACCAACCATCAGCTCCATCCTGAAAGTCAACAATAATAAAAATGTAAATCATCATCAAAAGCATGCCTTGCAGTGAGAGAACATTTCAAAGATTGTTTATCAGTTGTTCATTTTCTCCTGTCAGATGTTGAAATCTTTTACTTCCCATCATATTGCACAGAAATGCAGTTTTACTGATAGTGTCTACTTGTAGCTAAGCTGTGAAAAAGTCAAAATTTCATTTTGTAAAAGCAGTTATCACACAGAGTACTGCAGACCTAGGTTATTGGTCCTTATTTAGCAAGCTCACAGATAAGATGTCTAATTTCCTGGCCAACCTTTTTGTATGTGTGTGTGCAAGTGTGTGTATGTATGTGTGTGGGCCCAGTAAAATGTATAATATTAATAAAAAATAAGCTATACAGCTTTTTCACTTGCAGTATATAGATACAGAAATAAACACCAGTCATTAAGTCACTGTGAAAAAAAATATTTTAATTATTAAATTAACTGTTAATATTATATTACAGTATTTTTAAGTGCTGCATAAAAATTTATTTAGAAATATGAGATGTGTGGACTACCTGACTTAGCATTGAGCACAGTTTAATACAGACTCAATCGAGTTCTTCTGCTGTTGATTTAAGTTTGAAAAATTTCCATATCTAAATTAGAGCTGTTCTGAAAAATTGTAGGAGAAAAAGATATGTTAACGGTTTTAATACAGGCTTCTGTAGCAGAAAGTGTGAAATAGAATAGAGGTTTGTCTGGTATCTTTCCATAGATGGCTTCTCTGTTATCTTAAAATAATACTTCTGTTTTCAACTAAAAGAAACCTATACCAACATTTTTTCTTAACCTCTAAAAACACTGAAAATACTCAATGGTAAAAAATAACATTGTTTGATACCATCTTGGTACAGTCAAGGAATGGTTTAAAAACCTCTTTAGTCTACCTGAGGGAAAAATCTGAAGTCATGAGGAACTATTTTAAGAACTCGTTCTGTAATTGTTTTTTGTGTAACACACGGACAGCTTCTTAGTTGTCTAGATTTGGAGTATTTTCTTTTCTTTTCCGCTTTGTTTATAGCTCATACTTTTGAAAGAAATGCAGCCACTGTAATGAAGTTGTTAGAGAGGTGGGAGAATGACTCATTAACGGAACTTCAGGATGAGTAGACCTAGGTTTGATCCCAGCAATTTTTTTTTGAAAGCGGAATTGTAAAAACAGAATTTCATGCAAGAATTGCAGGTCATGTTAATTGCATCTATTTTCATTATGCACTTTCATTATGCATTTTTCTGTTCACTACAGTGTTTCGTAGAAGAGCAAGTATATTCTATGCTGCACATCAAATACATTCTGTAATTTCAGCTGCAGCTGAAGCTAACACGAGTGGAAAAATAGTTTTGTGGATGGTTTTCTCTGCACTTAAAATTTTTTGCTCAATGTGTACTCCTCAGTACAATGAAATAAAACCTTGATTACTGTTAATACTCAACTCATTTAGTAATACAAATATGGCTCCACAAATCTAATAATGACCACAGAAATTAAATGACAGTTAGAGAAATAGAGGTAGCTACTGTACTGCCAAGACAGATGAAAATGGATGTATTCATACCTGAGTTCCAAGCCCTTTGCCCAAACCCAATTTCTTGCGTTTTATTTTTATGCTTCGATGGGTTGCTTTTCATAATTAAACAACTATCTGTAGAGCTGTTCTTTATGTGTTTATTAAAGATTGTCTAACTCATTTCCTGTTGACATAAAATTGTTTGAGTGGCAAAGTAACTGTTTTAAATAGCTGACATCCAGGAAAACAAAGGGGACTGTTTAAGTGGGTTAAGTTTGCTCATGTACTTCACGGGGAATTTTTAAACTGTGATCCTTACTTGAATTGAATTACTATTGTGTAATGCTTTAATTACTTTAAGAATAACATCAATTTTAGTGCATTTTAGAAGTCTGAGCTCTCTAAGCATTATCTATGCCCATGAACATCTGTCTAAAATGGTGTAATTCCAAACATACTGCAAAAGGTAAAGTTCATTTGGTGATTTTGTCTGTTGTTTAGCTAGCACTAAGTGCATAAGGCCTGAACTTACCCATTGCTATTATTTAGTTTCTTTTTATTTTCTTTTTGGAAAGGAGAATGAAAAAAATCCTACCCACTCAACAATATTCTTTCATTTCCTGAAAACAAAGCTAAAAGCCCTCTACACCGCACAAGATCTAAAAGAAATATTACAAATTTTATAAATTCTATACATGCTCTTTCAAACTTGAACATTTCAGTTATTAACTATTCCCAACTTCAGCTTCGGTGAACTCATTTTAAAAGAAGTAGCCTTTATCTTATAATGTAAATTAAATAGCTGTTGTCAGGTCTATTAAATAGAGTATTATTTTATTTACCCCATAGCTGATAATAGAGTCACAGAATTCACTCTAGACTGGTCTTCCCGTAAGTTATAGCTGTGATGTCTCTAAAGGGATAAAAAAAGTCATATCCTCTACTTCTCAGCTTATTTTCATCATTACGTATATTTCTATGCTATAATAAATCACATGAAATACTTTTTGTAGCTACAGGGCTCAAGGAGTATCTTCTGTGCTTGATATTTATTTGAGCTCCAGAAATATAAATATGTCCAAGTCTTGCTGAATGGGGATCTGTGTTGTACACTAATACAACAGTGTTTCGACACATTCAGAGTTTGAGAAATATAATTAAATAACCCAAGTGCAGTCATGCTATGTGCACAGTCTCAAACATGTATGTTTTATGTGAAATACAGCATCCAGAATATTGTTGCTAAGTGAACTATGAAAGGTAAGTGAATGTCCTGAAAGCCTGACCTCACCATACGATACAGGAGAGGAAGGAATACTCATCTTCTTAAGCGATTAAGGAGCACTTTGCCAGAGAAGCCCTGACTATTAAGGCCAGTTTGTAGCCTATACCTAACCAGATGGTGGGAGAGATAATTGCTGGAGAAACATTCTCTGTTGAATAGTGGGACTGATTCTGTTCTCATCTATTTCACAGTTTCCTTGATGCAGAAAGGAGGAACAGAAAGCCAAGTAGGCTTGTTTTTCATTTAATTTCTATCTAATTTCTTCCTTTTTATTCTGCTAGGGGGAAAGAAATAAAAAGGAAAGACTTCTTAAGTAAATAGATACTGAGAACAAGGATTAAATTTAGAGGAAGACCCTCATTAAATTTAGGGAAGACCCTGATTTAGAGGAAGACCCTCAGCACCTTATTGGGTCCTCCCACATAACAGCTCTGCTTCACCAAACAGTCACAATGACAGGTTTGGAGATCTTGGAAGAACAGATTGTGGAAAGCAGCCATATTTTTGGCAATGTGTGCATATGATTAATCAATTTCTAGACCTGCTATGTGCTTCCATCATACTATTCCCTACTCAGCATTTTAGTTTTATATTCTCCTCCTTACCTTGATGCATGCATGTGATATATTGCTCATTCACACTCTCCAACTTCAAACTATAGCATCTGCTTCAGTTTAGTTCAGGCTAAATTTGTGGGATTACACAGAAAGTGGATGGAGCAGGAAATGTAACATCTTTATCAATGATCTGGATGAGGGGATCAAGTGCACCTCAGTAAGTTTGTAGATGACACCAAGTTGGGAGTATTGATCTGCTTGAGGGTAGGGAGGCGCTGCAGAGGGATCTAGACATGCTGGATCGATGGGCCGAGGCCAGATGTATGAGGTTCAACAAAGCCAAATGCCAGGTCCTGCACTTGGGTCACAACAACCCCATGCAACGCTACAGGCCTGGGGAGGAGTGGCTGGAAAGCTGCCTGGCGGAAAAGGACCTTGGGGTGTACTTTGACAGCCGGCTGAACATGAGCCAGCAGTGTACCCAGGTGGCCAAGAAGGCCAGCAGCATCCTTGCTTGGATCAGGAATAGTGTGGCCAGCAGGAGTAGGGAGGTGATCGTGCCCCTGTACTCGGCACTGGTGAGGCTGCACCTGGAGTACTGTGTTCGGTTTTAGGCCCCTCACTACAAGAAAGACATGGAGTTGCTGGAGCGTGTCCAGAGAAGGGCAGCGACGCTGGTGAAGGGTGTACAACCCAACCCTCATGAGGACCGCTGAGGAGACAGAGGTTGTTCAGTCTGGAGAAAAAGAGGCTGAGGGGAGACCTTACACTCTCTAGAACTACCTGAATGGAGGCTGTAGTGAGGTGGATGTTGGCCTCTTCTCCCAAGTAACAGGCAATAGGACAAGGGGAAACTGTCTGAAGTTGCGCCAGGGGAGGTTTAGGTTGGATAGCAGGAAAAATTTATTCACTCAAAAAGTTGTAAAGCATTGGACCAGGCTGCCCATGGAAGTGGGTGAGGCACCATCCCTGGAGGTATTTAAAAGACGCATAGATGTGGAGCTTCAGGACATGGTTTAGTAGTGGAATTGACCAGGTTATGTTAATGGTTAGACTCGATGCTCTTGAAGATGTCCTCCAACCTAAATGATTCTGTGGTTCTGTGCACTTCTGAAAGCTTTTATGTGCCTTCAGACATGCTCTTGAAGTTTTTGAAGGGTTTCTCTCTTGGTTGTCCCTATGAGATTAGCATGGTCCCCATGAGATTAGCATGTAGGTTTTGGAAAATGTTTTATGACCTATGACCACAAGAAAAGACCTCTGCTGGGGTAACCTGCACTGGACACTTTCTCCCATAACATCCTCATAGGCAAGCTCAGGAAGTGTGGGCTGGATGAGTGGACAGTGAGGTGGATTGAGAACTGGCTGAGTGGCAGAACTCAGAGGGTTGTCATCAGCGGCACTGAGCCTAGTTGGAGGCCGGTAACTAGCGGTGTTCCCCAGGGGTCAGTTCTCAGCCCAGTCTTGTTTAACTTCTTCATCGGTGACCTGGATGAAGGGACGGAGTGTACCCTCAGCAAGTTTGCTGATGACACCAAACTGGGAGGAGTGGTGGATACACCAGCAGGCTGTGATGCCATTCAGCGAGACCTGGACAGGCTGGAAAGTTGGGCAGAGAGGAACCTGATCAAGCTCCACAAGGGCAAGTGCAGGGTCCTGCACCTGGGGAGGAATAACCCCATGCACCAGTACAGGCTTGGGGCAGACCTGCTGGAGAGCAGCTGTGCGGAAAGGGACCTGGGTGTCCTGGTGGACGACAGGTTAACCATGAGCCAGCAGTGTGCCCTGGCTGCGAAGAAGGCCAGTGGTGTCCTGGGGTGCATTAAGAGGATTGTGGCCAGTAGGTCGAGGGAGGTTCTCCTTCCCCTCTACACTGCCCTAGTGAGGCCTCATCTGGAGTACTGTGTCCAGTTCTGGGCTCCGCACTTCAAGAAAGATGAGGAGCTACTGGAGAGAGTCCAGCAGAGGGCTATGAGGATGATGAGAGGACTGGAGCATCTGTCCTATGAGGAAAGGCTGAGGGAGCTGGGCTTGTTTAGCCTGGAGAAGGCTGAGAGGAAATCTTACAAATGCTTATAAATATCTGAAGGGTGGGTGTCAGGAGGATGGGGCCAGGCTCTTTTCAGTGGTGCCCAGAGAGAGGACAAGGGGCAATGGGCACAAACTGAAGCATAGGAAGTTCCGTCTGAACATGAGGAAGAACTTCACTCTGAGGGTGATGGAGCACTGGAACAGGCTGCCCAGGGAGGTTTTGTGGAGTCTTCTTCTCTGGAGATATTCAGAATCTGCCTGGATGAGGTCCTATGCAACCTGCTCTAGGTGACCCTGCTTCAGCAGGGGTGTTGGACTAGATGATCCACAGAGTTCCCTTCCAACCACTGCCATTCTGTGATTCTGTGTAACCTTGTATAATGTGAGGGAACTTCACAGAACTGTTCTGTTTCTTCAGCACAAGATGATGTGGTTTGCGTTCAAATGGATTAGACCAAAAACAGGGAATAGTGGTATGACTAGTGAAACAGAATAGTGAAAGGGCAGGAGGAAATGAACAGAAATTGAGATACAGGAAAATCCGTTTAAATGTAGGAAAATATTTTTTTTACTATGAAGTTGGTGAAGAGAGGTGGTGGAGTCTCTCTCTACGAAGGTACTCAAAAGCCAGCTGGACTTAGTCTTGAGGTGGGACAGGACTAGGTTGTCTCCAGAGGTGACTTCCAACCTCAACCACCCTGTGATTCTGTAAATTGGTAATGAAATGATATCCGTAGTTAATGAAAGAAAACATGATAAAGATTTTCCTCTTGTTATTTTTCAACTGTAACGTGAACTGAAGCAGTGAACAAATGAGATGCTTGCTTCATTTTGCTGCGTTCTTATGAGATCTGAAAAACAAAGTCATGTAGCTGAGAATGCGAGGCACACTTTGTCTGATACTTGCGTATTCCCAAACACTCTGGTGTTGTTTCCTATGTTTTGGGATCCATGTGCCATGGTTTGCTCTCTATGTGTGGTTAAGTACAGGAATTGTATAATTCATTTTTTATAGCACTGATAATGCAGACCATTTGTATTCTCAAATATTTTTTCAGAAGACTTTCTTCTTATTATTATTTTAAAAAAAAGAAAATCCCCTGAAATAAAAGCACAACTAGACAATTAATTGACTACATAGCTATCCTGGCAACCTTTTCATGCCCTAGTTAGCAGTAAATGTTGTCTTTTTAGAACTCTTTGTTGTCGAAGTCTGGTTAACAGAGTATATATTTTTGACACAGAACTGATTTTGGTAAAGCTGCAGAGACTTTAAAATTTTAGGATTCTCAGAAATATCTCAACATGGAAGGGCTTTCTGTAACAGGGCTTCATAAACTTGAATACTTTTAAGTCTAAGTCAGTATCTTCTGAAAGTAACATGGATGTAAAACACTCAAAGTTATTAAAACTCTATCAACACAACCAACTGGAGGCTGAAAAATTATAATTACCATTGAGGTATTAATTTGAAAAAGTGTTTTCAGTTATAAATATTCACATATAGATCAGAAGTCATAACTGCTTTGAAATTGGTATACACAATTTATCAAAATTTCTTGCAATATTCATCTTCTTAAAAAATGGCAGATGTCTTTCAGAATCTGTAATTAAACATTTTTGACATGGATTTCTGACAGAACTGTATAATTGTGGACCAGTAAGCATAACTGCCAGTGCAAGGAAGTGGGGTGTTTTCTGACAAATCAGGCACTGGGTGGCTCTTACGGATTTTCGGGCGATGACTTCTTTACCATCCGAATAGTGGAGTTATGTGCCACGTAAATAGTACAGAAGTAACAGGTTTTGGAAAATCTGTCACGTTCTACCTGCATTAAAACCAGTTGGGCTTTTTTTTTTCCTGCTTGTAGTTTTTTGGACTGCGGTGTTTTGGATTTGAGGTGTTTTTCCATCCCTGGTATCTGAAGACACCCGTATCAGATGTGATCTTTGCAAAGCACAACAGCACATTTCTTTATCCCAGTACTTAATCTACTTGCAGCTTTTAATTGAAAAAGGTTGGATTATTGTTTTTCATTTAAAGCTTTCATCAGCTTTTAAAATTGATAGTGCCTATATTCACAAGGGATTAAGGAAGAAAATAAGTATACATTTTCACAGCCTTTAAATCACATAATTTGCCACTGAAATTAATGTGTATCATCTTGAATTATTATTTGATCTTATACGTAAGTGCTCTGCTGTTTAAAAAGAGTCTTAATAACAAATCTACCAAAGGCAGTTCAAAGCCCTTTTATCATTTTTTTTTTCATTAGTATCTCCCATTTTCATTTCATTGCTTTTGTTCCTTACCACCTTCTTCATCCAGAAAAATAAGTAACAGCCAGTGTCGCTTTTGAAATGGAAAAATGGTTTCAAATCACTGGCAAAGCTTAATGACTTCTGACTGCTGAGATATGTTAATTTAAGCCAGACCAAATGTTCCTCAGCTGCAAATATTTGGTGTTGTTCACTGGGAACTGGCAAGATTTATGAGGGCCCAGTGGCAAAGGCTCTCTGCTCACATGCCTCACATTACAATTGTTTCACATGTTAGATGATAAAAGGCTGTTTGAAAAAAAAAAAAAAGAAAAAAGGGGGGGGAGAAAGGAAAACAATCAACTTTTCACAGAAAATGTGTATAGGCCCAAAGAGGATGAGTGAGGACTTAGAAAGACAGCTATGCTTTTTTTCTGTCAGTGAATCTTCTCAAAGAACCATTTAACTGCTGAATTAATGTGGTATTCTCATGCCAATCTGCATTCTTTAAGGCCTCTCAAAACATCAAAATCCATGTGACTGGATGGTTCAAAGCACTGGTAATGGAGCATAGAGGACTTTTTTTTGCTTGGTTTTTTGGTTGTTTTTGTTTTACTCGTAGATGGCCAGTCCAAACGTACTGCAAACTGATAGTGGCCAAAAGTTATTAACCTTTGTCTCTTGGGTTATTTTGAGAAATGAAGTTAGTGATCTCAGTTCAGTAATGAGTAGACAGTTATCTACATCATAAATACCAGATTAACTTATGCTGATAGACACTCTTGATAGGGGAATCTTACAGAGATGGGGCAGAGATCAAACTCTCCTCTGGGAGGAGGTACCTGCACGTCTAGCACATCAACAGGAACAATCTGTGGAGACATTCTGGATATTAGTTTGTAAGACTGTAAACTGGGAAGCATTCAGTCTGTCATAATTCAACAATAGCAGTAATGAAAAAAAGCGGAGGGAATGGGGCTTCATTACATTATGTGCATAAATTTGATTTTTTTCATATATGCTTAAAGAGAAACTTTTCCCATCTTTATTGATTACAAGAAAAATTCACAGGGAGTGAAGGGTACAGCAGCTTTATTCGTGCTGGATCACATCACCTCCAAAACCAAACAAAAATCCCGCAGCATGTCTCTGTGGACATCTTAGGGGCATCCTAAACTGAGTGAGCATCAGTGCGAATTCATTCCAACTTTATGGTATGGATGTTTGCAATCAGAATAGATTAACCCTGATTATACAAATCAGCTACAGTGAAGGGCTACTAAGCACAGAAATGACTGCTCTGATGATTATAAGGTGATAACTCCTGGGCTGTATTCGGGGTTTCCACAGCAGGTAGTGGGAGCTGTGGGGGCTAAGCACATTCCTAGCATTTCGAACAGGAAAGAGAAATGCCTCTGCAGGGGTCAAAATGCCCCCTTGAGTGTTAAGAAAGGATTTTCACTTGTTCAAAGGTACATAATGGTTCTCACAGACAAGAGAAATATCTGGAAAAAAGCCCCCCAAATGTTCGTGGGTTTTAAAGAAATATTTATTAAATAAAATATGGAAAACTATGATTTTCGTATGTGCATTTAGGCTGAAACTGTTGTTCCTTAGGGAAAATAATACATCATATATTTGTGCGAAATACTTTAATTATGCCCTTCTCTGGGATAAAAGGAAAAAAAGCTGACAGCCAGCAAAAGAAAAAAATCCAAATTCTTTTCTTGCATTAAATATGACACAGATTGTAAAAAGCAATATTTTTACCCTTGAAATGTTTAGAAGTATTGACATTCTGTCCACTTGGTTGTCAGCTTGTCTTTAGAGATAGAGCTTCCAGGTTCTTAGCGTTTAGTAAACTGACACTGATCTCTATTCTTCTTTAAACTTGTGTGCAATTCTTGGCTTTAAAAAACCTCCATGGTACCACGAAAGGTTATTTTTGCTGTGGACACTTTAAAAATTCTGCGCTATCCTTATGGCTGTTTTCCTGATCTTCCAAATTTGTATTAGTAAATAAGCCTTATTAGTTTTAGTTTAAATCTCAATAAAGCTTGCGAAGGGATCTGGGAACGTTATGGGCTGCTGTTCCTGGGGGGACATCTAGTTTTAACCTGTGCTACTGGAAGGAAGCTCCTTGGTCCCTCCGAGCCAGCAAGGAAGGGGAAGCAGACGGACCTACGCGGAGGTAGAGCAAAGAGCTGGTGGAGTTAGAGGCAAACCTGGGAGACAAGGGCTGTCTTCACAAAAAGTTCTTCGGTTAATTCAGTGGGAATTGGTGTAGGTTAACGGGGCAGCACAAAATCAGCTGCATGAACCTGAGGATCCAGCTTTGTGTACTCGAAATGAAAGCCTGTGTCAGAGCCTGCCTTCCTTACCCCAGCAAAACTCTGGTGGAATTTAAATAAATAGTAAACATGAAAGCCTGAAAAAAAGGATTTGCTCCTTTGTGTACCAAATAGGAATATAAACAAAATTAGCTTCATGTTAACAAAGGTTAAAGCAAGAAAAAGCACAGCATTGTAGAACAAATTGTCAAAAATTCCTAGCAGAAGCAATGGCATTGCTTGATATCTCTGTCGTTATTCATAGTGCTATGTTTACTTTAAAGGGCTAGAGAAATCCCTTATGATTTAAATAAAGTTTCTGTGTTTTACTTCTGGTGGCATGCAAATTCTTCGAGGATAAAATATCTGTAAAACTTCTCTGTTTTCTTTCACTCCTACTTAAATGATGAAGTATCATTTGTGGTATTTAACGTAATCAGAGTATCATTAATTTTCTGCTAAAATGTTTCTGCATATGGACATGCAAAATAAGTATCTACCGTGCCATCAGTTGGTTAAAGAATCAAAATGAGGATGACAGTGTTTTTCTAAAGAAGATTTCTCTGAATCTTTCCACCCACAGGCTCTGTTGAAGGCAGTAAATAGTCCATTTTTGTTAATGAAGCTTCACTCATACAGCTGGGATTGTTTAATATTTTACGAGTGTTACTTTGTTTTGCTCTCAACGATCTCAGGCAGTTAAGGATTTATGAATCGTGTTTTTCTCAGCCCATCTGCGGTTTCCTATCTTCCCTGGCCTTGAGAATATGTTTAAATTTATTAAAGCGAAGCAAAGGCTCATTATTTCAAAGGAGAGCCAAAGTGACACAGTGAATTGGTTATTAATGGAAAGGCACTGCCATAGGGCGATTGAAATTTAATGATATCCTACAAGAAAAAAATGAGGGTGTCACTTTCCAAAAAGTCATGCTAAATGCCAGCCTTTTTAAGGTCCTGCCGCTAATTTTATGCCTGCGCACAGTAATGTTTTCAAAAGCGTTTAGGAAACACGGACCAGTGACTGTACTGATTATCCTTTTCACCTTCTCGCCTGTTCCAAATGGGTTTGTGCAGTGAGCGATTTAATCTCTAAATATAGGGAACGTTAAAAAAAATAACATTGCTGTTTTTCACAAGCTAAGGGCCTTTTGCAATCCTCCAGAGATGGACTTGCAAATATGCTATCTCCATATGCTCACAGTAAGCTCTCAAACTGGCTCATCACCAAAAAAAAAACCAAACAAAAAACTTCAATCACTTTATTTCTTTCACTTTTCTGTCATTCGAGAGATGCTTTATGTACATAGAGTACATTTATCAAAATTTAAGTCACACGTGATTAGAGCGTACCTAAGAATTTCTGAAATTTCTCCATTTTCTCTCCATCAGTCTACATTTTCTTTCAGAAGACAGTCCTTGTTTCCTGAAATGCCTTCCGTCTGTTTCTGGATTGTCCTTAGTTTATGATATAATGTTCTTATAGACTTTCTCACTACGTTTTCTGAGTTTGAAAGACAAGGTGTGCAATTTCCTGGATAAATCCAGTATATTCTTCCCAAGTGAATGTTGACTTTTTGTTTGTTTGTTTGTTTTCTTTAATTTGAGCTGTGTATAATTCCCAGACCATGGAGACCCAATAATGTGGTCCTTAAGCAACTGTTGAAAGAGTTCCGGATGGAAAAGGTAAATGGGGGGAGAGGGGAAATACCTGTGTTAGGACTGCAGGATCAGGCTGATGGAAACTTGTTGATGATGCTGGTGCTCAATGGCATATTATTGTTTAATGTTCCAGTGCTAGTGATAACTGTATGGCTTCATCTAGTTACGTGTTTCAACACATGATTTACGACAACTATAACCATGTTTAAGCACAATTGAGGAACACGGATTGTGGATAAATCATGGATAACACAAGGTCTGTGTAAATGTCTGGACAGAAAATAGCTTGTGATAACCATGTCAAAAAAGCAGACTCCACATTAGACACCTCACAATGTTAGATGACTGCTCCTTTGTAAAAGCAGAAGAACTGACGAAGGATTCCCATGCCATGACAACAAAGCTGCTATGGCTACGCGAGCTATTGTGTGACCTGCCTCAGTTCTCAGCCGTCGGGATGAAGAATCCCCTTTCGTACTTCCCCATAGCTGTTCTCCTGTATCAGCTCCCCCAGAAAGCATACAAATACCCAGCAAAGCGAAAAGGGGTACTAGCGTAAAGGGATATTTGGTATCAGTCATCCTTGGTTAATACAGAAATGGTAGAAGTCTGTGGTGGAAAAGTCACGCTAGGTCACCTAGTTCATCTCCCTGCTGGTGTGGGAAATGTTCCCGACATATATTTTCTAGTGCCCTGTCCAGTCTCGTTTAAATACCTGATGCAACTCATTTATATTTATATTGTAATTTTCTTACAAACATAAATATAAAACCAAACTCCAGACGTTGCCCTTGACAGGCACATTAGTAACAAATCATTTTCTAACCTTGCTTATGGTAAATTTCCAACCATCTGCTGACAGGTAAACAGAAATTTCTTCTTTTTTTTTTTTTTATTAACTCTCAGAATACTTTCCGTTCCCAGCCTCAACAAAAGAAATAAAAAAACCACCCTAATTATAAAATGACAGCACCGTGTTGTTTCTAAAGGGAGAAATGTTACTCTTTTTGGAGGCGTGCTTCTGACAAGCATCCCCTGCACATGGTCCTGCCCCTCCTATGCGTAGGATAACCCGTGGTCTTAAACATACCATCTGCCACCAGCGTGCTGTAGAGGTGGAGGCAGCCTGAGGGTAATAAAGACTGGTAGCCATCTCCCTATTTCTTATATATTAACAGCCCCCTAAAAAAGAAAAAAAAATATTGCCAGATTTGGAACTCTTTTGTCCTGTAGAGGAGAATCCCAAGGTGAGAGATGCAGTTTTGTTCAGTCTGTCGAGAAGTTGCAGTGGGGGAGAGTTACTGGCTGAACGGAGCTAGGCTGGGTGAAGCGGGTCGTGGCGAGTGTCATTTCGGAGAAGAAGGTGGCAGACGTTGTTTCACGTGCCTCAGTCCTGGGTCTGCAGGTGGACGCTTGTAACGTCACCTGTTCCACAGGGAGCAAAGGCTGCTTGGAAACCACTTAGGGAGGGAGCCGTGCTCTGATTAACACCAGGAGATGGAATGGTTAGAAGGGAGGGTCAGCTTCTGTGAGGCGCTAAGCATCGTCTTCTCTGCTTAAATCACTGAAAAGGAAGGATCTTCAAATTGGGTGCAACAATTATTGTGGCCCGCACCATGCCTTCACAGGGACTTTCTGTTTTCTGGGGAGAGGG
This sequence comes from Opisthocomus hoazin, assembly GCF_030867145.1. Classification (NCBI taxonomy): domain Eukaryota; kingdom Metazoa; phylum Chordata; class Aves; order Opisthocomiformes; family Opisthocomidae; genus Opisthocomus; species Opisthocomus hoazin. The sequence continues at coordinate 48,488,073 of NC_134414.1, read as the reverse complement.
GGCAGAAGAGTCAGGGAATAAGGTCAGTAAGACCAGCAAATACTGTGTAAAGTGAAGCCCTAATAGGATTTGCATGTGATTTTAAAGAACACAATTTTAAAGGGAGAAATGGTGCCTCAAGGGCCTGCAGCTTCGGTTCCTCCGAGCTTCCTGTTTTAACTATAAACTTATCATCCTATAACCTTTCTAACAAAGACATAAACACTTCAGCTACATATATTTTGATTGTTTCGTGACAGTTTACTGGAGGCTTAGCAATGACAGATTTCTTCATTGTCTTTTTGCCAAAATTTGTCCTTTAAGTCATTTTTGTTGACTGCCCCTTTTAGCAGCTCACCTCACAATGAGAGAGGAGACAATTAATGGGAGGGTGATTTATCACTGCCAAAAACTGTCAAGGACTTCTGTTGTAGCTGGAGAAAAAGCAATTTCACATTATGGCATTTCATTCCGAATACATTGTATTTACAGCTCACAGTTTTATTTTCAGAGCCTATTATCAGGTGAAACAGTTGCATCTGAAATGTTGTTTGTGACATAGGTGACCTGTTAGGATTTGATAAGTATTTACGCCAGAGCACAAGGGGCTCACACATCTGCTGTTGGCAGAAGCAATGGAAAAAAATAACCTGGAAATGAGGCGTTTGATTTTTCTGGTTCCTACACTCGAGCATCTGTTGCTATAATTAAGTGGCATTCAGTAATTGCAGAGCAATGGTGAAATAAACATATGCATTCTTGCCAGCTTTTAGGATTTGGTGTCCTTACAGTGGAGAGACAAGCAAAGTGACTTCAGCAAGAACAAAGGGTTCTGTAACAAAGTTTAGCAATTAACTTTGCTATTGCATAAAGAGGAATTTTACAAGGAAAAAGAAATAGAGGGAGGGCAAAAAAAAATCTAAATTGGCCCGTAGCTTTCGTACATTTAAACTGATCGCTGCAAGAGGTAAAGCAGAATATTGAACTGGGAACATGTTAACACTCTTCTGTTGAATGTGCATGACTCCCTTGGGGATGTGTTTAGAAACTAGAGATTGAGCATGCAATACTAAATAAAAAAATGAGCAGGCAAGAAATGTATTATACAGCCAGAGTTTCTAACACAACATACTACTTGAATTTGAAGGGGGAGTTGAGCAGAAGATCTCTGCAAGGGCCCCTGCTGCCTTTGTTTACGCACTGATTGTGGTGTAAATGAAAGCAGAACCTGGTGGTCAGTATTAGTTAAGAACCCAGGTTGAGCCAGGCTTTCTTTAAATGAATCATTTATAAGGCATTAGTTAAACAATCAAATGTTCCGTGTTCTGTGGTGAGATTCGGTATACTTTTTTTTTTAAATTATTTTTTAGAAGTAGGATGGACTGGGGATATGTAATTTCTTCTGAGAAAGGATTTGAGTCAGAACACTGTCTCATCTGATCAGAGGTTTTATGATGGTCGTGTTTTTTCTCTTTTAAGAACAGGCTGTCCAACAAGTTATTTCAATAATGGTCCTTGTACTAAAAATAAAAATAAAAATGGATAATTGAATAGCAGTACCCATGTAACCTAACAGATATGTGGCAGATGTAGCATGTTATAAATTCTGAGAACCTAAGAATAGAAAAGAGTGTCTGACTCTTGCTGTCTGTCAAGGCCAATAAAGAGTGAGCATGAAAAAGAGCTATTAGTATTGTTTGAGGAGGCCATTCTTATATATGCTTTGGCACTTTCTCTGGCGTGGTCTGGAGCAAGGTTGGCATTAAAGTATGTGCCTGCTTTTTTGGCTGGTGGAGTAAGTAAGAGGAACCACTGTGCAGTGGGCAGAAAAAACTGCAGAAAGTATCTTGAATATGTACGTAGATACATACGTGCACACATGCATAGATACACATACATGTATATTCATGTACATATATGCAGAAAGAGAAAAAGAGATGTAAAATGAAGAAAGCAAAGAGGAAAGATCGTGTTTACCAGGTATAGGACAGGGTTGATAAATGAAAATAGCTGATAGTCTTTTTCTCACTTTCCATCAGTTACACTCATTTCTACATGGCAATAGCAAGCCCTAACAAGTCAGTCAGAGCTTTCAAGGACTGGAATAGCACAGGATCAAGACCTATATTTTAGCTAAACGTAAATGTCGGGTTCCTTTTCTCACTTTACTATTCAGATAGTGAAACTGAATCTGTTAATTAATTTTGTTTGCAAATACAAATATTTTATGTAGGTATATCTTTTTAAACTGATAAATTAGATGATTGTTTTTAGCTGCATGTAATTAAATCTGATGCTAATTTCAGTAGCTACGTTTTTTCATTATTATTATTGTATACATTTCCATGGTATAATGCTGAAAAAAAAAAGAATCTAGTCAGGCTTGAGGACACTATGCTGTAAAAGTCTGATTCTGCTAAACTTCATATATTGATAAACCTGCCTAACTCCTTTTTATTCCGCAAGTGAGCTCTTGGATTTTGATGGTGTTTTGGGAATCCTCATGTTTCTGAACTAGGTGAGAGTCAGGAGACTTTGATCATGTTTCAAGGTTTGCCAGTGACCTGGTGTGTGACACCTCTTTGTGCCTCGGTTTCCCTCTATGCTTATTTATGGCTGAGTTCTTTGAGGAAGGAGTTACCTCTCAAGCGTTTGCACGGGAACCTTAATTTCCTTTTTGAGCCCTAGGCACTAAAAACAAGCATTCTCACATGTATTTCATTGAGCAATGTTGGAAGCTTTTTATTTTTGATGGAGACAAGCCCGCAGACAGTGTCTGTGAGCCTGCTCCTGCCATCCTTGCAATGGCTTCTGTTTCTGAGCCATTTGAGTAGGGAATGCGGCATTAGGACCTCTTATAATCAGCATTCTTTTGCCAGCATCCATTCTCAGACTATTAAAAGAAGAAAGATAGTTGTGAGAACTCTGTCAATAGTGAAAGATCTATTATGTTGTCCACTAAAAACTTAGTAGAGGCTATAGGAGTGATTTTAATTGAGATTTTTACAACCGTTTGATAACACTGTTTTGATCACTGTATTTAGGGCTGGATTCCAACAGTGGACATAAAATCTCTGACTAATCCACTGAGTCACCCAGTCCCTGTCATATATTGCTTAATGGTCCATGCTGCCAGGAATTATAATAGCTTTCTAGTAATAATTTTTTTTTTAAGAAACTTTATGGGCAGAAAGTCTTATATAAGTTTAAAACCCAGATTTTTAAAAAGGCAGTGAAAGAAACCTTACTAGAGCTATGATAAACTGCAGAATTTTCTTTTTTATTTACAATAAATGTATAGAGTCTTAAATCATGTATACTATAAGTTAATGACTAATATTCTAACTTTGGTTGGTTAATGTTTGCAGGGCACTTACAGATGCTAGAATAATCTCTAATGTTTTTGCTCAATCTGCTCTGGAGATGGATGAAATAAATAGTTTAAACTAATTAATGTAACACCAGCTGTTACAAGTGCTTGGCAGACGTCTGTGAGTTTTGATGGGCAGAGAGCGGCTGTTGTACTTGACTTTATTTTAGTACAATGTTGATCACAGTGTAAGCTGGAATAAATGACAAGCCAAACGAAGGAACAGAGGATGAATTCTGTGTAATGCAAAATAAACATTGCCCTTTTTCCGAAAATATTTTTTTGAGGTCGAGAGAGAGCTATAGTGGACTTTTATTAAATCATAAGGGCTGCAATAGCAGCTGTGCTAACCGTGCTCAATATTAACACACTTTACAAAAGCTGAAAAAATGCATAGGCATCTATGAAAACTCATATTGCTTTTAGATTTCAAAAAGCCTTAAGGCTTAATATGAGCACTTTGGTTGCATATTTTATTTCTACCTAGTAATTGCTATTAGAAAGATGTTTAAGACAGAGAAATAATAAGAGTAGTTCTAGAAACTTAGTATGTTTGCAAAGAATAAGTTGGATTTCAGTGTGATTTGTATGCATGTGATTGATTGATTATATTGTATGTTTTTGATTTATTTATTTTGCCCTCCAAAGAAGGAGCAGGACTGCAAACACTTTCAAGGTACAAAATAGTTGTTTCAAACTGAACTTAGTACTTTGTGCTCTAGCCTTCATTTGTCAGTTCATAGTCAAAAAACACCACAAAGCCAAAAATATATTTCTGATGAGAATTCGATGTTTCCATGTGGTTTAATAAGAAGTTAAAATAGCCAAGTAACTTCTCGTTTAAAGTTGGAAGGTAGAATAATTGTGCTGTGACAGGGAAACGATGGCTGCTATCTCTCTATGTGCCAGCATTAAGATAACAGTGTCATTGTACAGATTGTTACCCTGTGAATATGTCTAATAAGTTATTATAGCCTGCTGAGCAGATGGCAAGTGTGATCCTGGAAGAATTGATGGATGGGATATGATGTCATCAGTGAGATGACAAGGTTCACAAGGTACTTGACCTCCAAGAATAAGTCCTAACTGGTTAGAATTCTAAAGGGTGAACTTCTGTGACACTGGCTAAATGGGAAATATGTGCAATTTGTGTTTCTTTATGGTAGTGTTTACCCTCTTCACTGAACTCCACATAATGGGATTTGGTCCCTGAAGACTTGGAGATATTGTTGGAAGGTTTCACCCTGTAACCTTCATAGGATTTCAAATACAAACCTCTACATTTAAACTTTAACAAAATCCCACCAAATGATATTTATGAAGTCAGGTTCATATCATTTCTTTCTTTAGATGTATGTATGTATAAGGAATTAATGGAGATGCTCAATTAATTTAACGTGTTCTCCCAAAAGAGAAAACTGCTGACTCAGTGAAAAAGTACAAAGCATAAAATTACATTTTATATTTTTATAAGAATGTGTTTAAAATTATGGGCTATGCTAGCATGACAAGGTTCTTCACAGCATACTAGTAATTTCAGTTATTACTAGATTCTCCATCTCTAAATTGTGTTAAACAAACAAGTATTTGATCTGCCTATCCATCTATCTATCTATCTATCTATCTGGTTATCATCCTTTTTATTCCTTTCCAAATTGCAAAGTGGGATCTGCATTGTTGAAACACAGGCTGCTCAAATAGTCCCCTTAGTTCTTTGCATGATTCGTGAGATGAGGAGGGTGCATGTGGAAGCCTCAAGAGGGAGAATCCAGCTACTAAAGTTTAGGCACTGTCTGTCAGCTGCGTCTGACGGACACCTACCTTTTCTCCCTTGTTGTATGGAGGATTTAGGCCCATATTTAGAGAGCAGTGATTCCCTGGCAGGCTGGATAACACAGACAGAGGGATTCTAGCCTTCGTCTTTTCTAGGCGCTCCATAAACCCCACTGATCACAAAGTGAGTTCTGTATGTGTGTTTTTATAAGCAACTATGCAGATAGACAGATCCTTCAAAATTCAGAATTAAAAGTTTGTACTTGTACATTGTACATTGGAAGCGGAAGCAGAACATGCAAAAGGCCGTATATAGAGAATAGATAAAAAAAGAACTGAAGCAAAGGGGGTAAATGAATACTGAAGATACATACTATTCCCTTCCTACAATGAAAGTTCGGGGCAAAGAGTTCGGGGTCATGTGTCTTAACCCCTGAAATTAATAAAGTTTTTTTTCCCAATTGGTTAGCTGTATTTGGCTATGATTAAAATGATGAAGATAGGAGGAAGAGGCATGAGCATAGCAGTTAGCCTTTTTAAATCTTTAATAAAATACTCATGGTTTCTTAAAATGCTTATTGTCATTTGGCTCATTTGAAAAGAAGAGATATATTCCTTGTGGAAAACTCGTCCATATTTTATTGACTGTTAGCGGAACAAAACATAAATGCTGTATACAAAAATAAACTATGAAAGCATGTACATGCATACTTGTTCTGAATTCTTTATGCTATTTATTTTCAACACTGATAGTTCTTTGAGATATTTGAATATTCATGTGACAACATAGGGGTTATTTACATGAACTGAAACAGGAGGAAACCAGATGAAAGCACTATAAATCCTGTGAATAAAAACAATACAGTTTTTACATTTGGTAATGTTCTGAGTTTCAAATAAGTAAAAATTGTTTTTAAAATTTCTACTACTGGGGAATATTGTTCCATTTCTTAAATCAGCTTGTAGGTGCAATAAAACTTTCATAAACATGTTACAAATTGCTTCCGTCTTTCCTGTATAAATAAAATGCTGAGGGTTCCTAAATTACTTCAGAATTATAGCAAAGCTTTGGACTGAGTTGCAAATGCTATAACTATGTATCAATTTTAGAGTAATTACTTTGAAAATATGGATTACAATTTAAAGTTGCTGTCTTTTTTTTTCAGTTGATTTTAAATCTGTATTCTTAATCATCCAACCCAATGAAACTGTTCCACTCACGCTGTAGCCCTATGTCTGGTTCTACCGGTACGGGAGATGTACAGACAGTAGAAAGAAGATACTCAGGCTCGCACATCATACTCTTTTCCTTTTACTCCAGTATGAAGGATACACATGACTTGCAAATAGTTCCCTCTCTGCATGTAGTTTACTGCCTGTATTGAGTTATTGTTTCTCTAGTTTATTGCCACTTTGTTTAAATATATGAAGAGAGCAGTAACCTGCTCAAAACCTGCAATTAGTAGGGCAGCATAGAGATGAATCTTTAAACCAATATTTTTACTGTCACTGTTCGCCTTGGTGGGTGGATTCAAGGGATTTGGTTCTGTTCTTGTGAGGTAATGTTAAAAACAAATACTGAACTGTTACCTAGAATCATGTCTACCAGTTTGTTAACATAATTAAATAATACTTTGTCAAAATGTTTCAAACCATCAGAGCAGTTTATCAAATAATTTCATAAATTATTCATATGAGTTTTCAGTGTTTTACTAAAACAGAAGAAAACAGAATCCACATCTCATATTGTATTGCCATAGGTGTATTATGTGGCCCAATCTGATCACTGTATAGATGTATTTATGTATGTATATGTATGTGCTAGAGACACGTGAAGTATTAGTACAAGGTAAATGAGTGTTCACCGAGCTCTTTGCCATATGGCCCCTGTGGAGGATAGAAGGCCCTGGCTAGCTTAAGCTTGCCATATGGACCTGATGGAAAAAGGTAGGTCTTACACACGGAGAAAACCTACCATATGGACTGGGTGGAGCACTCAAAACTCTAAACATTTCTCATACACCAGGGCCTTTTACACAGAAGAATGTAAAAACATACATAATACATTACACACAAAAGCCATTGAAAAATGGATCAATTGTTTAGGTTTAATATGATGCTTTCAAGCAGTGTCCAAAACTATATAAATAATCAGGGCTTATTTTGAAATAGCAAAGAGGATCATCAATCATTTACAACTGACTATTTTACTTTGCATTTAACATCTGCTGTATAATGGGACTGTACAATACCACCCTTAATGCTGTACAAAGACAGAACATCCAAAAATAGTGAGAGGGTTAAAGCAAAGTTTCTCTGAATGTGTTCCCTTGGGTTTTTTCCCCCCTCCTGTTCTTAGCCTGAAACACAAATTTAACACTTTGTGTAAGAGTTGTGAGGCAAGTCCTGGACTCGGAAATGGTTTCTGTATGCTTAATCTTTTGGGGAATTGAGATTAAGCCTAGGATTAGATCATTGACTCAGTTTTATTTCCTCTAAGAAACCAAAAAGATCTGTGCCAGCGGAAGCTCTGCTGTTTTGATGTCTAAGATGTCTGTTGCTTTTGTATTCAACAAATCTCCGTTTATGGTCCACACTGAAAATGATGTGGTGCTACATAGTGTTGTCTTTTATAGACCGAAGTGTTAGTAAAGTGACATAGTAAAATGCTCATTATATTTCAAACCAGTGGACTTAATGTTGAACCTTCCTATGCATTCCCATGTAAACATAACTATACTGGCTTGAATTATTTATACTTTAAAAAAAAAAAAAAAGTCAGATCAGGACCTCTCCAATTAGGATTATATCAAAATGTAGGAAAATGGAGCATAAATTGAAGATGTATTTTAAGACCTTGTTTTCCTTTTATTATCTGTTTTGATAATGATTTAGATCTTGTTTTCACAGTTCTACATGTGAAAATGAATAAGCAAAAAAGAAGTCAAGATCTGCTTTATTTTGCAAATAGGGAGATTATTTAGGCTGTTCTGTCCCTTCACAAAACTGTGGAGGGTGGTGATTTCCTGATATAGCTCTTGCTCTTTAGCTAGCTGGCGTAAAAGCCAACCTACTATCAAGATACTGAATAAAAGTATTATCCTTAAATATATAATGAGCTCATCAGGCTAAGATAATAAAGCTTGTGTGATTTGTTACGCAGTGACTGTTTTCACAGTAATGGTAAAGTACCTTTTGATTCCTGTTTTGTTTACGTTCATTTATTACATACATGAATAATCATAAAGCAGGAGAGAGCATTTGAACCACTCTTAGGATCTATATTTTGCTTGCTATTACATAGCATTTATAATTGCTTAAGGAATTAAGTAAATATTTTTTTCAATTACATGATTGGCATAAACATTGAAACTTACAGGAATTTTGATGTGAAACAGAATTAGTAAAAAGATCTGTCCCTGCAGTGGAGTTAGAAGGCATATTTCCTTGATATTATGATATAATATAGATAAAAACGCTGAAAGATTTTGGTTTACCAGTAAGTGTATGACGTGTTTGCTGTGTGAGATACCTCAATTTTCTGTATTTAATGTAAACCAAACTGATCCAGGTTACATGATGACTACAAACTATATTTTAACTTCTTAAACCAGTGCTGAATGTGACCCATAGTGAATAAATACATAAAGGATATTTTTTTGGTCTTTTGTAATACATATTCTGATATATTAGCATAAATTACATATTCCAAGACATGAAAACACAAGCAGGCCAAATCGTGGCTGTATTTTTAACAATAAAAGCAGTAAGAGCAAGCTCACTTTAAAGTGGTTGCCTCAAATGGAGCAGAAAACATTAGAGGTAAAACTTCTACATTATTCTATCAGGGAGCATCAAGCCAGTGAATGCCATAGAAATCTCACTAATGGACACATTCTGGCAGCTTGTTGCAGATGTTTGATGAATGAATTGCAAGAGGAATCATATCAGATGTAAAAATGCTTGCCTTTTCATTGTGAATTTTGTTTCTGAGCACTCTGGGGTTTAGGGATTTTGGTTTGTTTATTATTATGGATTTCTGTGAAAATCAGATATTAGGGTATAATCTATAGGCAATGGCTTGAGAAATGTGGCTATAACATTGTAAAGGACTGTTTCTGATGCTATAAACTATGAAACTCATATTGAACTCCCACAGGCAGACAGCCAAATTTCTATTAGGATATCATAACCATATAATCCAAAATGTATACATCAATTATTGTCTACAACATTTGCCTCTGAGTACTGGAACCATTCCACAGATAGACACATTAAGGGCGTTTATTATATTAGTTAAAAAAAAAGTATTGTGAAATCATTCTAAAAAATTAGTTAAATACAATAGATAGTCTCTTATGCAGATGTGGGGGTTTTAGCCCCAAAACCAAGGAAGCCTCTGTGCTATAATGCTGCATGATACTTAAACAGCTCACTCATTTTGTACCCTTCCTGGTTAGAATTTTTCAAAATGGGATGCTTCACATCCTTCTGTTTTCAGTAGCAATTACTGTATCAGCTGTGAGAAGAGTTAAGATGTTGGAGTTTTTAGATCACATACTTCTGTAAAAAGTGTGTATTGATATTTGGGTACTTAAGCAACGAGTAGACATTACTGAACTACTGATGATAAACCACCTGTTACCTTAAACTCTCGGAAGCATGACTGCAGGTCTTGACCAGCACGGTCCCCTAGGTACTTTCTTTTCAAAGCATGGTTTCTTCCCCTGCATTTCCAGTGCATATTTGTAGCTTTTCCTTGCATATTCACGAATTCCAGAATCTGTTAGCAAATACCCCCATACAATTGTGTTGGATGAGTTGACCTGACTGTTTTTTGGATTATTTTCTTTAATTTATTGGCATTTTTGGCTCTAAGAGTGAGGCACCAACACATCTGGGGTAGGAATTTTGGCATGGAGAAAGCTTGGGAACAGGTTTTCTTAGTATTTTTCTGTCTTGCTAGGAATTTTTAGACTGATCATCTCATTCAGTGGTCTATTTTATATATTGTCAATCTGAATATTAAAGGTTCTTGATAGCATACTTTTTTATTAAAGAAGCTATTAAAATCATGGGCTTTAATAGGATCTTATATGAAAGCAAAATGAGTAAAAGTATGTAAATTTTTGAAGTATTGGGTTTCTGCAAAAAGCACTGTCACTGAACATTTTATATATTTATCTAAAATATGATATTTTCTCATGTTATTTTAAGAAGAAATATGAAAGAATTCTGTATGAACACTAAGTTAAATGAAACATATTAGTGAATAGATACAGTATTACGAATTCTGACCAGGTGAAGATTTTTCTGCTGGGGTAGACGATCAGTATAAGCTACCATAAGTGCAAAATGTTTAAAACTCTTTTGCCTTCTCTCTCTGATGTATTTATTTGTGAAATGCAGTACTGTTGACTTCTGTGCTGCCACTTTACACCAGGTGCCAAGCATGCCTGGTCAGCCTCATCTGCTTGCCAGCACTCTGGGGAAAAGGGTGTGGGACAGGTTATGTGTTGCTGAATGAATGACAGCTGACGAGTGTTGCACAGACACATCACTGTCTATTAATTTTCTGTTTCGGCATCCAATTCATGCTGTCAGCAGATTACCAAGAACATGGGCCACACGACAAGGCAGCAGGAGCGTTGATGCTTAGTCCCCTATAATTGCAACGTGGCTAGATAGGGACTTCTTGAAAATGTTGACTTAATTTTTTTTTTTCTTGAAGACAATGAATATTAGAAGTATTAACTGGACACAGACCAGGAAAAATAGGATGAATACAGTGCGGTTCCAGATATTACCATAAAACCTGTTCTTCAGAAAATTACAAGTTACCAGCTGTGCACTAATCAAGAATTTCCTTCTTACTACTGTTAATGCTTACAAAAAGGCAGTGGTGTTATTTCAGCTGACAATGACAGAAATGCTAATATTATTGATACTCCTTATTTTTTAAATCACCTTAAATCCCAAAGTAATAGATTTTTCAAGTTTCATGAAAAACTTCCAGAGAATTATTAATCCAAATCATGTGGCACTTGAAATGGTCCAGGAAAATCTAGCAAAATGTAATTGTTACATTCTGTAATGTTTTTTCTCTGCATTTTGCAGTAGCCATAAAGAGACAGTTGAAGTATAGGGAGAAACAGGCAGCACATAAATAAGTATGCGTGCTGTGGATATATTACCTTGTGTATTGCTTTTATCAGTTGAGATGTGCATATTTATGCCTATAATTCTGGAAATATGAGTTTTAGTGTACAGTACATTAATTATGCATTATTTAAGTCCAATCCCTAATTTAAAGTTTGATGTTAATCAGAAATTTAGCTCAAACTCAAAATGCTTGGCTTGATTTTTGATTCTGCATACATTTAGGAAAGCTAGATGTACAGTCAGGCTACCTAGGCAAGGGAGCCAGCTTCTGTGGCCAACGCAGTAAAAGAGATTAAATGGCTGGTATCATGAATGGTGGGATTTGATTTCCTAAGCAGGTATCCCTTTACTACACAGATTATTATTTACACCCCTCAATACGACTTTAGAAAAAGCTCAGAATGACACTTGTGAACCTACAGGGAGACACATTTACACAATCCTCCAGATACACTTATGCATATAAGCGGTTCTCATAGAATTGCTATGAAGCCAAGAAACATTCTTTTTAGCACTCAGTATTGCCTGGCTGATGGAGTGGAGCTAGCAGAGTACTAATTGAGACATTTGACATGAACCAGTAAAATACCTTTATACTTTTTTTCAGTATCCAAAGCACAGATGGTCTTAATCTGCATCCGATCCCTGCCAGTAGCATATAAGGATCTTCAAAAAAGAAATAATGGACATAGTTCTCATAACTAAGAACTCCAGGTTATAATATTATAAAATGCCTCGTATTTATAATAATATATTGTTTTAAAAATGCTATAAAAATACTTAGTGTACCCTTCTAACCATGATTTATATTTAGGAATTTATATTTCTTTAGGGTTAATTAATATAAGTTACTGTCAGGTGTTCAAGATATTTGTACTATATAATTATCAGTTATATGCAGAATCATCTCTGAATATCCCATTTCTTCTTTATTCCCGACCATTCTATGCACTTTAAAAAATTGTGTGAAAAATGCTGTGAGTGAACAGAATTTTTATTACGGGGGCAGAGAAACCATATAATTTTGTATGTGCATTATGTGTTATGATGCCAAAGAACACAAAGTGGAAGTATCACTGGCATTTTAACATTCAATTCTATCGTAAAATACATTTGTTTAAAACTATGAATGATAATTTATTCTGAAATATTACAAAACCCTTAAATAAATTGACAAATACTGCTTGACCCAGCCCTAATCAGTAATAGGCTGCAAAATAAGATAAAGGTTATTAAAATAATCCTTTTATTAAAAGAGAAAATTAGATAAGTTGCACTGATTGACTCTGAGGCCCTCCTAGGGACATGTAAAATGAAGAATAAACTCAACTTGATCTAGTCCAAAAAGCCTGAAGAAATCCTCACAGCTGGAACATCACCACTAATTACATTTTTGCTTTTTGGATCTATTTTGCCAACTCTTTCCATTCATTTATAGTGATGTTATACCAGTAATTCCTTAACAAAACTAAACAACATGATCTTTAAAGAACGTATTTTTGTATATTTGCTATTCACAGCTATAAATTTAATTTGCATTGAAGCACAGTTCTTGAAATACTACAAGAATTACTTGTACAAAATACACTGTGTTAAAAACCCACAGTTTGGCTGTTTTGTTTATTTCTTGCTGAGTCAGTATAAATTTCTTGCTCCTGGGTGCTCTTTCTCCCGTCCTTCACCACACAATCCCAATCCTATTATCACTTTCCAAAGTGTGCAGGCACCTTGACTGTCCTTCTTTCCCATTTTTTCAACTCAGCATTCCCTGGCTTCTTGATTAGTCCCTGTCTCCTTGTCAAGTCATCTCTGTTTCCAGACCCCCACATCCCATTCCAGCCTCCTTTTTTTTGTCTGTGTTTATACATAAATTGGCTTACAAAGTATCAACATAGAAGGGATATCACTGAACCTGGGAGAAAGAGAGGTCCCTAATCTTGTGTTTGAGGGGTGATTGTACATCTGGCTCTGATTTGCCATTACAGAGACAACTCCAGCTGCAGTATGCTTCGAGACTGTGTGCAGCAGTGAAGAATGATCTGTAGGGACTACATTTTCTTTAAAAGGATTAAAGAAATACTGGAAATGTATTAATTGCAACTCTTTTTTCAAAAAAGGACAAGCATCAAGTTAGAATATTGTATTGTCAGTGGTTAAAATCAGACAGGATTGTCAGTAAATACAAGTCTTAGCGTTAGTGGACATCTAAACCTACCTCCAAAGCGGACATAACAAACCAGATTCTTGCGTACTTTTATTCTTTTGTAGTCCTTTACATCAAGTGAAAGTCTGCATATTTTGAAGCCATGCCACTTATGGAAATTGTCCATAATCATAGAATCATAGGTTGGAAAAGACCTCTAAGATCATCAAGTCCAACCATCCACCCAACAACACCATGCCTACTAAACCATGTCCTGAAGTGCTACATCTACAAGTTTTTTGAACCCCTCCAGCGATGGTGATTCAACCACTTCCCTGGGCAGCCTATTCCAATGCCTGACCGCTCTCTCAGTAAAGAAATTTTTCCTAATATCTAATCTAAACCTCCCCTGACGCAACTTGAGGCCATTGCTTCATGTCCTATTGCTAGCCACCTGGGAGAAGAGACCAACACCTGCCTCACTACAACCACCTTTCAGGTAGTTGTAGACAGCAATAGGGTTCCCCCTCAGCCTCCTCTTCTCCAGACTAAACAGCTCCAGCTCCCTCAGCCGCTCCTCATAAGACTTGTAATGGTAGAAGTGAAATACAGATGTTTGAGTTCTGTAAGACATATTTGCACAATTGTATTTGACTGTACCAGGTGTAAAGCCATCATGTGCAATGTACACATCCAAGAAATACAGACTTAGTAGCTATGGTCCTTTCCATTTAAGCTTTTAATTTTTTAGTCATATTTCATTATTGGCGAGTTACTATTTCCAAAGTCCTCAGGCAAACACACCAAGCCAAGAAATAGAACTCAGTGGACAGAATTTACAGTGGTACAGTGAACGGTGAGAGCACCAGCCTCTTTGAAATGTTACAGAAATAACAACCAGTTAGTCAGGTTAGTTGAATATTTTCTATTTTCCGCTTATTTCCAGCTGCCACGGTTGCAAATATTTTAGTTTCAGAGTATCTGGGTGTCCTGTAGAACTGTTTTTAGCATAAGAAGAAGAAACTAAATTGTAGATTGAAAAAAAATAGGTTTTTGTAAGAGTTAGCTTGAGTACATTCCTTTTACAGTTCGTAACATCCTTCACAGTCATCTCACATTGCCCCTGGTTATGTGCAGGGAGAATCTTGACTGACCAAATCTATAAAGCAGCCAAATGATACAGGAATTGAGCAAGAGGATTTTTTTTTTAATCTGCATGAAGTTGGTAAACATTTCAGCTCAGCACATGGGACACCCTGTTCTTTTGTGTTAACATAAATCAACAATTACAGATGAATTAAAATAGAAGAGCTTCTCACACCTGAAAGCTTTAGCTCCGAGGAAGGTGAAATACAAAACTTTGTACTAAAAGGTGTTTGACAGCATAAACCAAAATCATATTAAGCCAAACAGAATAGATTGTTTCCACAAAAATGTATGCACCAGATTTATGATGGTAAAAAGTGAAAACAGAATCCTATTTCGTCATTCAAATGGTAAGAGTGAGCCTTTTCAGAAACAAATACATGTGAAATATTTTACAGAGAACAAAAAAGCATCAAGATGTATTACAAAGAACCATTAAATGATTGCAGAGAGGCAGTAATCTGTATAGTATTTTTTAGAGCCAGCTATTATCACTTGCTTTCAAATCCTGGCAATATCAATATTCTCCAGTTTGATTGGTGACTGGTCTGAACTTATCCTACTTGCTTTTAGGAACAAAGACAAGAGAATGGCTACCTCTATTCATCTATTATTGTTTAAATAGCTGTCACAGCTTCCAGGATGTCTGTTTCCATGTTATCTGGTGAAAGAATAAAATAGAATGCAAACAAACCAAATACAGTGAAAAATGTTCGTTGTACTTGGCCCAAACCAGCTGCTGTTTGCAGATAAAATCTGGTTCAAACAAAACCAGGTGAATTTTGGAAATTGAGAAACAATGGATGGAGTGGATGTAACATTTACTAATATTTTAAAGATATGTGTCGCATGGAGACTTGTTTATTAGAATGATTTAGTTCATGTGTCAAGGCACATATTCATCTCTGCTCAGATACTGTGGAGGCCTGGGTAACAGCTTGTCTGATCTGTGTTTATTTGTTAATTTATAACATCGCAGTTCCCAGCACAAGCCAAGGCAGGCCCTGACGCTTCTTTGTTCTGCCTTGTTCTTTCTTCCCCCCCTGCCCTTCTCTTTACACTGTTGTGCTCCCAACTCCAACAATGGAGTTGTAGATTGGCCCTCTTTCCCCTCTTGCCCTGTCTCGTCTTCGAATGTTTCCTTTGATGCGTTCAGAGTGAAAATGCCAGATCTCTGTCTCCCAGCAAGGGGTCATCGTTTTTGCTAGTAGGTTAAGAGGAACAGTAGTAGTTCCTCTGCAACAGTTTAAAAGATGTTAAGTTAACAATTATTCGGAAACGAAGATATACCACCGTGTTGCAAAAAGAGGGCTTTGCAGGAATGGAATATTTTTAAATGCCTTAATTGCAAGAGGTCATATCATTTTGCTACTAAGATATGCGACTATGTTTTAATTGGCTGTGTTTACAATGTGGTTTTTCTTAAAAATGCATTTTTTTCAAGATTCCCTCAGTCATCGCTTATCTCACATCCACAAATATCCATGCTTCCTGTGTATAATATGTTTCAAACATACTTACACTCAAAGTTTATTTCACATGGGACATCAAGAAAACAAACTCACATTAGTCTGACTTTTTTTTCTGAGTTGACGTTTCATTAAAATAAGTTCATAGTAAGTTCAGCTCCCTAGTCTTACCCTTCAGTGTAAATTTGGTTTTGTTATTTATTATAACATAAGAGTTTGGATGTTATTTTGAGTTCATACCGTTCTGCATAACTTTTTTGAAGTTACTTTGCCTATTGCAAGACCATGACACGCATTATTAGGAAAGTGTTTGAAAACTTCACAACATGTTTTGAGCATGCACAAAATACAGCAAACATAGCAAGTATTTAATGTTAAAGTAGTAATACAATAAAAAAATGAATCCCTTGCTTAAGTTCTGTGACAAGACCTGTGTTAGGAACTTTCTGTATCTCAACAGTTGCATGGAAGAGCATACTTTTAAAGTGAATGATGGCCTATGAAATTTTTAAGTGGGTCAGTTTTATCTAGTATTAAAATACTTTGACAATTTGAAACCTAAAATATTAGTAAGTTTTTAAGTTGTCTTAGAAAGTATGAGAGGTCATTGGTCCATTTCTTTGACAAACCTAGAGGCAAATGATGTCTTTTTTTAGTTTGTTTTCTCATTTATATGAATCAACTCCACCATGCATACTAGTGATTAGACTCTTTCTACTGATATAAAGAAGTCTTTAGCCAAAAAACTCAGTAACATAACAAAGAAGCGGTTTTGTAATATTTAATTTTTTTTTTGATGGTGGGTAGGAATCATTTGGGGAAGCCGTATTTGCAGCAGATGAAAATATTGTCTATCCAGTTTTGTTTAAGTTTTGGGTTGTTTCTTTTGGTTAATGAAAGCATAACAATTCTGACAGCAGTTTGGAAAAAAACATTTAGTAATGATTTCTCACACTAGAGTAGGGTTTGAGAAGATGAACTAGCAGGATGATCTGAAAACATTAATCTAATTTGCAATACCCAGGAATACCTAATTTATTTTTTCTAGTGAAGTGGTGAATATTTCTATAGTATTTTAAAAGTTGGGAAGAAAAGAAACAATTCACATCTAGGGCCAAATTTTAGTATGTTACTCCAAAATCCATGTTGCTGTGAATTAGCATGATGACAGAGGATACATCCATGGAGTACGTTTTTCAGAACCTGCTTTGAATCTCGGTAAGGTAGATAAGAAGTAGTTCGGTAATCTACAGCCAGTTTTTCTCAGCACTTTGCGACAAGACTGGAAACTGTAGCTGAAAAAACCTTTTATGGTCTGAAGCTTTCCTTGGTCAATGTCAATTCATTTCATAAAGCTTATCTTGGTAAGCTTTTGAATTATGACTGTATGAAAAAGCAGTAACTGTAGCACAAATTGTGAAAATAGGGGACGTGTAATGGTGTCTTACTCCTTGTGTAAGCTACCCTCAGGCTGAGCCACAGAACAGCTTTCGTGGTAGGACTGGTCTCACCAAAAGTAGGTCTCTGCATCTGACCTAGTCAATTTAGGCTCATCTTACAGTCAACAGACACTTCTAGAAAAAAATTTGTCTCCTCCTCCAGTAGATGCCTGTGATAGTTCAGATGGATTAGTACCTTAAACTGGTGTCTGCTTATCTCCACTGGCTGTGGAAGAACTAAGTGGGACCAGCCCAGAAGCAAATGTCCAAGTGCCTATTTGGATATTTCTGTGATGGAACGTAGTGGGTGAGACTTTTACTCGAGCACAGTAAATACTGGCCAGCACAACAGAGCTGGTGAGGAGATTGGGCAAGAAATCTGCACCTGAACATGGTTGGTGGAGATTAATTCCTTCTGGAGTAATGGTGGATAGGGACTGTCAAAATGAACTGGGACTTGGAGTTGTGGTTTTCCGGTCCTGGGGTCGTCAAAGCCTACACTCTAAACCTTTGTTGCAGCAAATTTCAGTTTTCCTAGTGCTAGACTATGTCCACTTTGGAAAATACCGTACTCCAGTCAAAGAGAGAGCTAGCTCCTTTTAGGCAACTAGGATCAGAACTTTCGTGTAATACAATTTGTAATGTACATAATGGAATAAATAAAGAAATACAACTATTATTGAAACTATAATTTTAAAAAGTGCAGAAAGAAAGAGAAATTAGAATACCCCAAAATGTAGATTTCTTATAATGATCAAAGCCCAAATAGAAAAGAACAAGTCTGACAAGCTTCTGTAGTCAGATAGCTGTGCAGAGATCTGCATAATACCAAGACTACGTTCTGATGTCCTTGTATTGCACTGAGATACATCAATGTGTGTCAGTTAATGACTGAGCCCTTGGTAAGAACAGTATGTATAGATAGATGTATCTATGTATAGATAGTTTTCCTTTTGAAGAATTCAGATTAACATCTGGTGCAAAGAAATTGACCTAAATTTCTGTATCGTATCAACAGTAGTCTAAAAATATTTCAAAAAGTAAAAAAAGTGAAGAGGATATTGAAGTTTCTATTAATTGGGATTTTTTTTAATTTTTTTCCCTGCACTTACTTGATAATCCGTTCACAGATTATCTGTGAAACTTTTAATCTTAGAAGTCTTCAAGCTGTGGGAGTTTTTTCCTGTTGTGATGTCAGAACTGATCAGATCTGATTGCTACAAAGATCCCACTAAGGAGTTCAGCACTAATTGGTAGAAGATGTCCGTGCTTAAAAAAATTAGGCCATTGATTGTAACCATGCTGTTAATTTCATGTATTGTTCAGAGCATGTTTCAATTGTGGAAATCAGGTGTACTTTGTTGTTTAAACATGCATTGAGGGGCTGTAGTTTTTCTCGGTGTTGCAGAATCTTCTAAGCTATAAGTGAAACCATTAAGAGCGGGAAGGGTTAATTGTATGGGAAGCCTCATATTCAAATACTTCTCGTATACAAAATATATGCCATGCTAGAAAATATTCTATTGTCAATCCAAATAGAACACCAACTAAAATGAGATAATTGGGAAGGTGCCCATAAAGTCAGTCTGAATATATTATCACAAGTATATGTGAGATAATATTTGTTTTAAAAAGATTCTATGGCACTGTAAACTCAGTCTCATTAGAGACTGCATTTAAAAGGCTTATAAAGTTACTCATTAATGTTATCTTGTTGTATCTCCACAGCTTTTTCATTAAAGAAAATTCAGCAGAAAGCATTTTCTCCTGATAGCAGGAACCAATTTGCAATAAATGTTCTGGAAACCACTAGGGAAGCCATTACTGAGGTCTAATAAAAACAGACAAGCGTAACTTGTTCTATATTTTTGTTTCAATCACATACAGATGAGACCCCGCTCTCCACACCAACCGCAAGAGACAGCCTTGACAAACTTTCTCTAACTGGGCATGGGCAACCACTACCTCCGGGTTTTCCATCTCCTTTTCTATTCCCTGATGGATTGTCCTCCATAGAGACCCTTCTGACTAACATCCAGGTAGGCCTTTCTGTAGATCAGCTTAAAGGATGGAGAGGAGCCAGTTGCAGATTTGTTGAAGTTAATACAACCATTCTAGCTTAATCAGTTCGTAAGATTATTTGGATCAGCTAATTTACTGAAAGTTCCTAATAATTTAGGTATTAAAGGAACCACAGCAAATAAATGAATTTAGAAGCTGTCAGATACAGTACATAAAAATACAGAGTGTATGTGAAACCACAGCAGAGAATTCAATGAAAATTACATTGGTGTGTTTAACAACATTTGTCTCAAATGCTCTTTTTATTACAGGCTAATGAAATGTATCTTACTGTTTAACTTTATTTCATTTACTAAGCAGAGAAACATTTCTTTAATAAACAGTTATTTTAAATTGCTGGAGTGCCAAGGTGGAAGTGATATTTAAAGCTATTTGAAATGTGTCTCCCATAAAAGCATTCACAAAAAGCACTTCTTTTATAAATAAGCTCATTTCACTTGAAGTACTGTCTTCAAAGAGCAGACTTCAAAGGGTATTACCAAATTTTCTGCAGATTTCCTATTCAGTAGTAGTGATGTCTATTGTGTGTACAGTACTGCCTGATTCAAATATTGCTTAAGGTTTCATTGAGGAGGTTGTGGAGTCCCCTTCTCTGGAGATATTCAAGACCCGCCTGGACAAGGTCCTGTGCAGCCTGCTGTAGGTGACCCTGCTTCAGCAGGAGGGTTGGACTAGATGACCCACAGAGGTCCCTTCCAACCCCTACTATTCTGTGATTCTGTGATTCTGTGATTCTGTGATTCTGTGTTTCTGTGATTCTGTATACACTAGCATGTAGCTTGGAGCCAAGATGTTAGTGTTTCCTATTAGAATGAGGAATTTTTTTGTCCACAAATTCAGTGATCATGTGTTCCCCAGATGCAACTTTTGCAACAACGGTTGTGTGTTGCATGCGGGAGCAAAACAATAGTGCGGGAAATAATGCAGCCGTATTGTACCCGTTCCAAATAAGCCTCGTCTGTGCAGCTGCGAACTTCTAATGTGTTTGTCACAGTATTTTTCCCTGCTCATTCCTGCAAATACATGAAATCAACTGTATTCTATTCAGCAAAGGCTATGACAGGGTAGGGCCAAATCCTGCACACTACTTGCTTAAGCAATCTCATTAAAGTTTATGGCACTTCAGACTTGTTTTATGGAAAGTATATGATCCATTCATTAGTGGTGTTATGAGGTCTAATAATGAAAAAAATACTGCTATTTAAGAGTTAAATATTTCTGTGTCTGCCTGATCTGAAAAAACGTATTTATGATTCCTTTTTGTGGTTCTGAGACTTAGGTTCTTAAATATTTAGATTGTAAACCAAGGTAATTCTAGAACAGGTAGCATTCTTCTAACAGATCTCCTGCAATCTGTAAAGAACGTATTTTTTTCTGAAGAAAGAAATACAATTAGCCAAATATATAATGTTTTAGCTGTGCATGAATGTACAGGAAAGTTCTTAGTAATTTTTTTGACAAATGTGTGCACTCAGTGTCTCCAGACAGCCACCTAATGAGCAAAGCATTCAACATCAACAGGTTAGCTGATCTTGTGTTTGAATATGAGAGTGGTGCACTACTTCAGGATAAATGACCAGAATTGATTTGCCAAGAGTGCGTTCAGTTTTGTTTTACAGAAAATGTGAGCGTGAAATTCAGTCATTGCTTTTCTTTTAAAAAAAAAACGAAAACACCCTAATCTTACTTGGAGTGAAGAGAGAAAATAAAAAGACAACATTGAATTGAAACTAGAGACTTCTTTATGCCTCTCTCATTGTGATTTTGTGCTTACTGCTCCTTACTGTAAGGTTCCACATCACAACAAATCATCTATCAGGGTAAACAGGTGGGACAATCTGCCACATGCGATGATGGAGGTTGCCTATGTTTTAGGGATATGATGGTCACATGAATACATAGGCCAGCAGCCTCTGGCTACACCAGTCTGCATGGAAGTGACGGTAGATATCTGTGCTGTGATCCTGTTGTGTATATTCAGCTGTGTGAAGCGCAGGATCCGAAGGATCTGTGTAATACAGACCTTGGGTGCCTCCAGAAAAGTTGCAGAGTCTGTCCTGGTTTAAAATAGAGCAAGATTAGGGTACTCTATGGGCACTAGAGCTCTAATTTTGACCTTTGTGCAGGGGAGGAGGATCCTAAACCTTGCCATGGGGACAGTACTTTTGGGTATATAAGCAAAAATTTCTAAATGCTTTTGATATTTGAGAACAAAAGTCTTGCAGGTGCTGAAGAGCTTAGGTGATTGAACTTGGTGCCTAACTCTACTTCTCTACTTACTTCCATTTCAGAAGTCTGAGTCATCCTTTAAAGTTGGCCACTAAACACAAATGAGTCTGTGTCCTCCATCCATGCTAAAATCAAATGGATAGCCCCTAATCTCTAATTCGTAACATGAGGCAAATGTTAGACAAGCCTATTTGCTGTTGCTGTCACCAGGGGCTGCTAGATAGTTTTATTTCCATTCGTATATCATATATATGTTTTTCTTACTTCTCATAAATACTTCCTGAAACAAAAATGTGTAATTATTTGTACATTTAAAGAGGAGATAACAACAATATACAGTACCCGGAACAACCAGTGTTTATTTCTTGATGAGGACTGCTGAAATGCAAATAATAAACTGTAACAAAATATAATTAAACAAATACACACAAAATAAGGAAATAAGATTGGGGGCATATTTTCTTATTCAGATATATATCTTCACATTTAAAAGGAAGAGAGAATAAATTTCCTGATAGAACTTAAGTTATATGTCCATTCCTTCCTGATGTGTACTTGTTGGTTTCCTCCAGATTAAATGCTGGAGGTCTGTGTGCAGCTGCAGGGAGGGTGAAGGGTGATGGAAGGTGGGTCGGAGCAAAATGCTATGTGGGTGCTAGTGAGAAGGCTAAAGATGTTTCCATACCCCTAGCATGAGTAAGTTCACCTTTTTGAGTCATGGCCCAGTTATGCCAAAGCATGTTACAGCCACAGCCTTTCATAATACTGCAATATTCTTGGGTAATAGTAATGTTATTTTAAGCTTTTAGAGTCTGAATCTTTAATGTCCCTGAGCTGAATTTCCATTCGTATCTAAGGGATGAATTAGTTGCACCCTGATAGCTATGTTTTTCTGTCTTGACTGTATTGTATTGACACAGTCTTGTTGATAAGTATTTTTAAAGAGATATGTAAAGTAAGTTGCAAGTGTCCCATTGATATTAATAAAAGAAATGCATGATTACAAACTAAATTCCCCTATGAAAACAAAGCAAACTACTGGCTTTATTGCTGTGAGTCTCCTGCACTGTTACCTCCTACAGCTACATACAGAAGAGAAAAATGTTGCAAACAGTGGATAAAGTAAAAATCACAGGTTTACTTCGTGTTATTTTATTTGTCTTCTGCTAAAATTCAAGAGAATGATTTTATTTTTCACAGAAAATTTTAATGGAAAAATGTCACTTATGCATTATGCCTTTACCCGTGGTTGAGATATTCAGTCTGTGATATTACAAATATGTCTTTCCGAAGTCATCTGTAGAGATAGTCAAGCTATTGTCTTACCTTGCTTATGTTACTAAGTCAGTAGTCAGTTACAAATAGCAAATATTTAAAAATTTACCTGTGACGCAAAGTTAACTAAAAGTGTATATATTGATTTTTTTTGCAAGCCTTCCACTAGAGAGTTTTAATGATGAATGAATACAAATTCCATATAATTTCCTCATTTTTTAAAGGAGAAGCATTGCTATTTGAAAGTGTTTTCACCATGAATAGGTAGCATTACAAAAGGAGGCCCCTGATCTACAAATCTCTGGAAGCTGGGAGGTTTGACTAGGAACGTTTCACTGTGTGCATGCCTTGTTCTTCTGGTTTTCCTTTTTCACTCACTGTGGGTGGCTGTTGGAAACAGGATGTGATCTTCTAGGTAGACCACTGGACTAGCGAGTAAGGCCATTTGATGTCACACATATCTGTGTAGCTAACTAAATTATGTTAGGTGGAACACACTGTAGATGTAGGTAGAAAGAGAAGGAGCTTCTGTATACCTTCCCCTCCACTCCTTTCAAAATAGGCAACACATTATTAGTATTTTTTTTTAAATAATGATGGGTAATACTGGCTTTAAGATTGAGTTGAGGTTCGGTATATGTTTCGTTTCTGTAGGATCAGTAGACTGCCCTAACATGAAGGTGTTTTCATATATGTTGGAGAATGGGAAGAAACATCAACTATATGTCAATTTAACTTTTTATTTGGGACATTTCTGAAGGTTTCATCAGTGGAAAACATTAAAACAAGTACATTAAAGTAAACAAGCCAAATCAGAATGATCTATAAATCTTTTTTACGTTAGATTGAAATAAAAAAAAATTATAGACAGTGGCACAGAGGGGAAGAATAGCATGCCGTGTTTAAAGCCTCGATCCAGATAGAGCCGTACTGTATTAAAAACAAATCTGGAACCTGAGTATGTTCACTACAATTATCATTATCCAGCCTCCATAACATCTGACCTTCCCTAAAGGGAAATATTTTCTTTTTGTTAATGTCCTGTGTTGCACTGCATTTCCCATTGTCATTGGCAGCATATTGATTTAATATCAGGTTAGAGGATTAGCCATAGCAAATACAAGTTGGACATACTGTATTTTGTATAATCTTTTACAGCTGATCCACTGGGAGAATTAATAGAATTTCATGCATCTCTGAAATTGCTATTCCTGTTCCAAGGGGCGCTGATGATTTTTAAATGCTGTACTTTTTAGTTGTTTTTCTCACCCCTTTCTGCATTGAATATGGGGAGATATTGAATGTTTCCAGTATTTTTGCATTAGAGCTGTCATTGGCAGCAACAGCACTTTTGCATATGCATCAGTTTGGCTCTAGTGCAGAATTTTTTTCACATTGGACGCCTACTGATGTGCACTGATTTAACTTCTAAAAATGAAACTTAATTTTGTGTAGCTTATAAGTAGTCCCTAGTGGGTCTTGGCTCCAAAAAGCTAATATTTTTCAGACATAATCAGCAGCAATAGGTAATGTATTACCATTAGCTACGTTAGCAAGTATAAAAAAAGGAAAGATTGGGGGAGGAAGTGTGGTGGAGAAATTCAATAGAAAATGTAACATGCTCTTAGCAGCTTTGTATTTTGCAGCAATTCTTAATATAAAATCACACACATCAGTGTTGCGCTCTAGCATTATTCTCCATGTTTATTCATAATGATTGTTTCATATTTAAAGAACACCAAAATATTGTGTTTTGTCAGCCAAGGACAATAATAGTTTAATACTAATTTATTTTAAACTGCTACTGATAATACAACCAATCAACACATTAAGTGATGCCAACATTGGCATCTTGCTAAATAATCTCTAAGCTTTGCACCGAGAGTACATCTTTCAAAGATAAGTCAACAAGAGCAATCAGAGCAGAAAATTAGAATTTGGTATCTTAGAATTGAAATACAGCTAAACTAAAGTTTTAATTGGGGTGATCTAAAAGGGCACTTGATGTAATGATCTCTTTCATTTGTTACTAATTGTTTGTTCCTGATGAAGAAGAAACATGTACATGAATGTGGTTGAATTGAGTAAAGATGGCAGTTGCCTTAGCAGTTCGATTTTATTGTTAAACAAGATAGATTGTAAGAATTTGGGAGGAAGGTGTTTGCAGCTTTAAACTTACTCGACAATACACTTTACATCAACAAATACTTTTCGTGTAATTTCACTTCATCCGGTTTATTAGTTATTTGCATAAATCACATGTTCCTGTAAGTGATGAATTGAAGGAGATTAAAATATTCTAGAATTTAAATGTAAGCCAGAAGTAGGTGTTGATAAAAAACACCTACTTCAATTTCTTACTATTTCAAATGCATCCCATATAGAAAACATAGTTTACGGTTGTAAATATAGGAGAATACAGCAGGGAAAGAGAACAGAATTCAGGTGGATGTTAAATTTCTAAAAAATAGATTGGAAAGGCTTTACAGATATTTCAAATTGTATTTTACTTTGTATATGTCTGTAGAGTTTATGTTTACCTTTATGTGGTTTTCCTTAGTAGTCATCCAGGTTTAACATTCCACATGAAATACCTTTGTGTTTTAGCTATTATAGAATAGCATTTGGTTCACAGAATCACAGAATCACAGAATAGTAGGGGTTGGAAGGGACCTCTGTGGGTCATCTAGTCCAACCACCCTGCCGAAGCAGGGTCACCTACAGTAGGCTGCACAGGACCTTGTCCAGGAGGGTCTTGAATATCTCCAGAGAAGGAGAATCCACAGCCTCTCTGGGCAGCCTGTTCCAGTGCTCCGTCACCCTAAGAGTGAAGAAGTTCTTCCTCATGTTCAGACGGAACTTCCTGTCCCTCAGTTTGTGCCCGTTGCCCCTTGTCCTGTCGCTGGGCACCACTGAAGAGAGTTTGGCCCCATCCTCCTGACACCCACCCTTCAGATATTTGTAAGCATTTATAAGATCCCCTGGCAGCCTTCTCTTCTTCAGGCTGAACAAGCCCAGCTCCCTCAGCTTTTCTTTGTATGAGAGATGCTCCAGTCCCCTCACCACTCTCGTAGCCCTCCACTGGACTCTCTCCAGTAGTTCCTCATCTTTCTTGAACTGGGGAGCCCAGAACTGGACAGAGTCTTCCAGATGGGGCCTCACTAGGGCAGAGCAGAGAGGCAGGAGAACCTCCCTCGACCTGCTGGCCACACTCCTCTTTGATGCACCCCAGGACCCTATTGGCCTTCTTGGCAACCCGGACACACTGCTGGCTCATGGTTAACCTGTCATCCACCAGCACTTCCAGGTCCCTCTCCACAGAGCTGCTCTCCAGCAGGTCCACCCCAAGCCTGTACTGATGCATGGGGTTGTTCCTCCCCATGTGCAGGACCCTGCACTTGCCCTTGTTGAATTTAATCAGGTTCCTCTCTGCCCAACTTTCCAGCCTGTCCAGGTCTCACTGAATGGCAGCACAGCCTTCTGGTGTATCCACCACTCCTCCCAGTTTTGTGTCGTCAGCAAACTTGCTGAGGGTACACTCTAACTCTTCATCCAGGTCATTGATGAAGAAGTTGAACAAGACTGGGCCCAGTACTGACCCCTGGGGGACACCACTAGTTACCGGCCTCCAACTAGACTCAGCTCTGCTAATGACAACCCTCTGAGCGCTGCCATTCAGCCAGTTCTCAGTGCACCTCACTGTTCACTCATCTAGACCACACTTCCTGAGCTTCCTTCTTTCATAGAAAACTGCTGCAACTTTAAACGTGTTTAGAAGCACATTTGTTGTGTTACCGTTGTCAGGTATTTTCAAAAGTGGTTCTGTGCTTATGCAGTGTGTATCATTTTGGTGACCATCTGGGCTTTGCGGTCAGAAGGTGTTAAATTCTTTCAGCTCCCATGGACTATAATAGATAGAAGTGTAATAAAGCTGCAAAACATTAAGCTGTTAGTGGAACAACACTTAAAGCAACAATTTAGTTAAGAATGAGAATGAGGTGTACTGAAAATAGCAGGCTCTGAAAACTGACTTGAGGAGTTTGACGGACAGAAATTTCAAAGCAGGCATTGACATTGGGAAGACTGGTGGGATGAATGTGAAGAGTAATGCTCATAAAAAATACTTTTTGTTTCTCAGGTATCATCATGCTGACTTCTTTTTCCATTCCTTTTTGTAGATATTTCAAACAATTTTAGTGAAAAAACACGCAGCCCTGAATCCAATTTAGGATTTATGCCTGAGGGATAAGGAAGCTTACTTGGGAGTTGGGGGACATGGTTTCGTGTCGGTAGTGTGGTGATTCCGAAAATGGGTCTTGAGTGTGCCCCTTTTATCTGCTACCGGAATGCTTCCCTAGCAGAGCTATTGGGGAGTGCTCTTCAGTCCCTGTTGTTGTCATTGTTTTACTTTATATCAGTAATTAAATCTCTATTGGGTCAAATTATCTCTACAGTTAAGTTGTCAGGAGACTTGCCTAGGATGCAGGGTACAGAAGTTAGGTTTGTGTCCATGGAGGTTCATATATGCATATCCATGCGTAATTATCTACTCTATTATCGTAGCTTCAAGGGGTGAGATTCAGGTGTAGACCGAAGAGCTTGATGGCCAGGCTTTTGAAAAATGGAAAAGCTAGTCTTTCCTCTATCTATATTAATTTATTTCAGTTCCGTTTCTCCTCCTCTTTTTCATACCCTGTCTCAGCGTCCGAACTATCTAGTTGTTAGCTGTGCCAGGATTTTCCTGCTCCCTTGCAAAAAAGAAGGAATTGTGAAGTTGAAGTTCTCAAGAGGATTTTAGAATAGTCTGCATCATTATTTCCTGATACAATAACAACAAAAAAACGTAGAGTTTATTTCAACCATCCCAGCTCAACAAATTGAGAAATTTTTGCATTTTATTGTCTACTGTGAACTAACAATTGTACAGGGTCAGGGAATGGACTTTCTGAAACAAAGATATCTTTCTACTTTATGACTGTCCTCTGCTTAGCATCCCAGTAACCCTATCTTCCTTGGAAACTCTATGAAATATATAAATATCTGAAAATAATAATAATTAACAACAGTAAGGAGTAAAGTAATGGCAAGCCTTTAAAAAAGCTTTTCTCCCGTTGGTAATTTCCATTCGCTTGAGCTGTGCTAGCGATTGAATTTGCTGTTCTGTGGACGATGTGATTGTGAGACTGCCAGTTCTTTTTCAGTGGGACAGCTTTTTGTTTTGGTCATAGGCAAATGCCTGATGTAGGCTTGTCTCTTTTATGTCTTACAAATAGTGAACCTGTCTCTGTAATTCTGTCACATTAGCTATATGCACAGTCAAAGATGAGTCTGCATTTTCTGGGAAAATGTGGCTCCTGGCTTTTTACAGATTTTTGCCCACCTATTAAAATTAATTCCTGTAAAAAAAATGAGTTGATAGTTGGGAGGCTTAGACCCAGTAAGAGGATTATTTCATTTGTAAAATCTCATATGACTAATCAAGGAAAAATAACAGAATTTATTTATTATGTCAGCTGTTCTAACATACTTCAAACATTATCCATCTTTTTCTTTGAACAGGGTCTACTAAAGGTTGCTATAGACAATGCCAGAGCTCAAGAGAAACAGGTCCAACTGGAAAAGACAGAGCTGAAGATGGAGCTATTCAGGGAACGAGAACTGAGGGAAACACTTGAAAAACAGTTGGCTGTGGAGCAGAAGAACAGAGGTATCTTAATTCAGCAGACATAAACACCTTGTAATTTATTTCCTCGGGAAACCTAATTTTTGATCGAACACCTGTGTTTGATCAAAACTTTCCCCCTTACCTCATGTTATGTTCAAGCTGACTGCAATGCAGGAGGTTTTACAAGCCTGCCTGATTTTGCGTAGGATCTTCATGAGATTTAGAACAAGGATCTTCCTTTTTCTCAACATTTTTCACTTGGATTCACAACCAATATCATTATACCCTTAACTATCATTCTAGCAGTAAGTACACAATGTAATGCTGTTTCATGCCTGGACTCGTTAAAGAGCAGGAACGTCACATCGTTAACTGCCTTTTTTAACTTTTGAGAATATGTTTTTAAAGACAGCTGCTATTAACGGTTATCAAAACTGTGCAATGAATTATCCCTTTGTCCACAGCTGGCCTGTTTTGCTCGGTACTGCACTACTTACTTACGCTTTTAAAGTAGTTTTATGAAAGAACTCAGTTTTTCTTCATATGCTTCTACCTCTGTGTCTCACAACTACTCAAACATATATTCCTGCAATCACATGCACAGTAGAAAAGGTGGGGGGGGCCCATCTGACCTTACTTGAGTTTTGCCATCTAAAAGTTAAGTACCTCATTAAAGTTAATATAAGTTCCTTTTCTGGTCAATAAAGAAAGAGATCCATATATCCTGTTCTCAGACAGGTAGGTGGGGTCAATTACATGGTGAAGACTGCTTTCTCTTCCCTTTAACTCCAGAGGGAGTATAGTTGACTCGACTGGACTAGGCACATATGTTTTGAGCTGTTAAAATTAAGCAAAATGAATTTCACTCAAAGTTGTATGTCAGGAAAGAGCATGGGATAGTCCCTTATTTTGTTCAGGGTGCTGAAACAATTGACAATGTTATTTTCAGCATGATGCATTACCTGCTTTTTTATATGTATCCCTCTAATGATGATATTGCACTGGTAAAAGATTCAGACCAAAGAGGAATGGATCTGAACACTTAATGGTGGTATCCAGCAAAGCAAATATAATGAGGACGGCTATCTCTGCTAGTGGATACTTCTGTGGAAAAGAAAGAAAAGTAATTGATTATTCTTTAAAATGAGCAGATCCAAGTAGGAGAGAAAAAATAAAGCCAGATTGTAATTATCGTGAGAATTTATTCTTCATTTAAATGTAGAAAAATACATAGGAGGCTTTACCTACCATTATTTTTCGAGGTAGCAATTGTCATGTCAAAAAAACCTTCACATGTCTTAATGGAAGCATGAGCAAGATGGGAGAAGTGTACCATATCTCTGTTAAGAAATACCATATGAAAAAGCTGAAATATACTTGAAAACTGCAGCATAGAAACACGAGTTGCTGTGTCGCATACAGGTCAAAACCCATCAGGTGAATGGTATCTTCAGCATTCGGTAACATCTGTCTTTTGCTCATCATGTTAACACTTTAAATATCTTTTTTAGTGGCTACATCTGCATATTTTTGCCATTTTTTTTGGAATGTTAAATTCACTGCTACTACTGTATGTTCTACAGAGCTGCTTATTTACTGTGCTGTTTCCTTCCTTCTTTGTAAATACTCCAATTAGTGATTCCTAAGGCTGTAGGATGTGTCTCATCAACTAGTGAAAGTAGGATAATATCTCTTCTGTGAGCAGCTACACAGTAAGGGCTTGCTAATTCTGGCTCTGACTGCTGTAGTCACATCTACAATGTGTCAGCCATGATGACATTTTAATTCAGAAAGCAACATATGTTTCCTTCTCATTTATTGCAATCACTTTCAAAGTACTTATAATGAAAACATTAAAACTGTGCAATGATTCAAAATGTATTTAGTTTAGCCTTTGTATAGATGCTAGTTGTTCTTTGATAGTATAAGCTAATTAGTCTGTAAAGTAGTTGGTATTATACAAAATGAGAAAGAACCAAAATTCCAAAGTCTTGGATGTAAATTATGTAACTGTTGTGACTGCAGTGCAAGTGCTTATATTCATTTTGTGTCTGAACGGTTTTGTACAGCAACACAAAATATTTAAGATCACACAAAAAGTGGTTATTCTAGCATATAAATCAAACAGTAATAACATCGGCAGTTCCCTTTAAAAGTTTCATTATCTGCATTTTCTGAAAGATACCACCATCACAGACTACTGGAAATGGGGAGTATGAACTGGTGGAAGTGGATTTTTTTTTATGTTTGCCAGCATTTATCCCTAGGCATGTACCAGAGGTTGCTTTGGGGTGACAGACAGGGCTAGACAGACCTTGGCAGTCAAACCTAGTATCACCTAGTATCTGGTTTTGGTAAGGATAGTTCTTTTAGTGTGTATAAAGAATTCTTTTGTGAGTAATTTAGTAGATAATTTTTTGGTTACTGTCAAAAAACAAGACCCTCCAGGAAAGGGTTATCCAGGAAGATCTTATGAGAAATAAGCTTCTTACATGCGCATCCCTGAAAACCCTTAATGTGCTATCTAATACGGGTTGGGGTGTGGTGGGGGAGATAATGATATGCTCTGCGACTTTACATGATTTCTTTGGAGGCTCACTTTGGCTTTTATCGAGTAGAAAAATTGGTTGACATTATCCTTTTTCATCGGGAACATAACCTGTGATATATTCCTTCAGTTAGGGATATTGCAAGTCTTACTTTTGTGGTTGTAAATTACTGGTAACCTAGAAAAGAAAATTGTGGTAAAGTTTCATCGTGATCTTGCAGTGCTTTTCCTTGTAAAATTTGAACTGAAGAGATACAAGGAAAAAATCTTTCTAAATTAGGGCCTTCTAATGCTTAATTTTAAAATCATAGAATCATGGAATCATAGGTTGGAAAAGACCTCTAAGATCATCAAGTCCAATCATCAACCCAACAATACCATGCCTACTAAACCATATCCCGAAGTGTCACATCTAGAGCTTTTATGAACACCTCCAGGGATGGTGACTCAACCAGCTCCCTGGCCAGCCTATTCCAATGCCTGACCACTCCCTCAGTAAAGAAATTTTTCCTAATATCCAATCTAAGTCTCCCCTGATGCAACCTGAGGCCATTGCCTCTTGTCCTGTTGCTAGTTACCTGGGAGAAGAGAGTAGCACTCACCTCACTACAACCTCCTTTCAGAGGTTCGTGACCAGCCGCCAGCTGGATTTAACTCCATTCACCACCACTCTCTGTGCTCAGCCGTTCAGCCAGTTCTTTATCCAGCGAAGAGTACACCCATCCAAACCATGGGCAGCTAGTTTCTCCAGAAGGATGCTGTGGGGAACAGTGTCAAAAGCCTTACTAAAGTCCAGGTAGACAACATCCACAGCCTTACCTTCATCCACGAGGCAGGTCACCTGGTCATAGAAGGAGATCAGGTTAGTCAAGCAGGACCTGCCTTTCATGAGCCTGTGCTGGCTGGGCCTGATCCCCTGGTTGTCATTCACATGCCCGATGATCGTACTAAGGATGAATCGCTCCATAATCTTGCCCAGCACCAAGGTCAGGCTGACAGGCGTGTAGTTCCCAGGATCCTCCTTCTGGCCCTTCTTGTAGATGGGCGTCACACTGGCGATCCTCCAGTCATCTGGGACCTCCCCTGTTAGCCAGGACTGCTGACAGATGATGGAGAGTGCCTTGGCCAGCTCCTCCGCCAGTTCCCTCAGCACTGTTGGGTGGATCCCATCCGGCCCCATAGACTTGTGAGTGTCCAGGTGGCATAGCTCGTCATTAACTGCTTCCTCCTGGATTATGGGAGGTTTGTTCTGCTCTCCTTCCCTATCTTCCAGCACTGGGAGCTGAGTACCCTGGGAATAACCAGTCTGACTGTTAAAGACTGAGGCGAAGAAGGCATAAAATACCTCAGTCATTTCCTTATCCTTGTTGGCAATATTCCCCCTTGCATCCAATAAGGGATGAAGATTCTCCTTGGCCCTCTTTTTGTTGTTGATGTATTTGCAAAAACATTTTTGTTGTCCTTTACAACAGTGGCCAGTTCTAGATGGGCTTTTTAATTTCCTCTCTGCATGACCTAATGAGACCCCTGTACTCCTCTTGAGTCGCCTGCCCTTTCTTCCATAGGTGGTAGACGCCCCTTTTTCCTGACTCCCAGCAAGAGCTCCCTGTTCATCCAGGCCATTCGTCTTCCCCACCAGTTCGTCTTACGACACATGGGGACAGCCTGCTCCTGTTCCTTTAAGACTTCCTCCTTGGAGAATGTCCAGCCTTCCTGGACCCCTTTGCCCTTCAGGACTTTCCCTCTCCCAAGGGACCCTCTCAGCCGGCATCCTGAACAGGCCAGAGTCTGCCCTCCGAAAGTCCACGGTGGTGGTTTTGCTGGCCCCCCTCTTAACTTCACCTTGAACCGAGAACTGTGTCATTTCATGGTCACTAAGCCCAAGATGGCCTCTGACTACCACATCTCCCACCAGTCCTTCTCTGTTCACAAACAACAGGTCTAGTGAGGCACCTCCCCTGATAGGCTCACTTACCAGCTGCCTCAGGAAGTTATCTTCCACACACTCCAGGAACTTCCTAGACTCTTTCCTCTCTGCTGTGTTGTATTTCCAGCAAACGTCCGATAAGTTAAAGTTCCCCACGAGAACAAGGGCTAGCGATTGTGAGACTTCTGGCAGCCTGTCATAGAAAACTGCATCTACCGCTTCACCCTGGTTGGGTGGTCTATGACAGACTCCTAGCAGTATGTCTGCCTTGTTGGCTTTCCCCCACATCTTTAGCCATAAGCATTCAACCTTGTCATCACAATCGTTCAGCTCTATACAATCGAAGCAGTCCCTAACATACAGAGCCACCCCACCACCTCTCTTTCATCGCCTGTCCCTTCTGAAGAGCTTGTAGCCATCCGTTGCAGCATTCCAGTCACGAGAGTCATTCCACCATGTTTCTATGGTGGTGACCAAGTCATAGCTGTCCTGCTGCACAATGGCTTCCAGCTCCTCCTGTTTATTTCCCATGCTATGTGCATTGATGTAGATTCACTTGAGCTGCTGGGCTATCGATCTCACCCCCAACCCCGGCATGCCGGGCCTGGTTATATCCCTTCCTTTCCTGATATTTTCCCTCACATTTGACAAAGCAAAGTAATGTTTACTTGGCTGAGGGATCCAGTACCATAAAGGGTTTGCTATGAGTTCTTCAGGGTTAGCTGGCTGATGGGACAGGAGCTGACAGCACCAAAGAGAAAAGGGAAAGACAAAGGGAAATGTGGATGAGGAATAAATAGGGGGGAGAGACTGGGCACCAAGAGGTCACACGGCTTGCAGGAAGCAGCAGCTTGGAGGGCAGTTAGAAAGCTCAGGGCCTTTCCCTGAGGTATGAGTACCACAGCAGGATGGGGGCTGAGCTCCTCCTGCAGCCCCAGCACCCAAGCAACCGCATCTCCCTCTTGTGGGAGAGAAGCTACAGGCAGGCAGGCAAGAACTTCATCGCTCTGTGTATACTATCTGTGTGCTACGGGCAAGAACAAAATGGTGCACTTCATCCCGAAAAAACACCTCACCTCCACAGACAGAGGCTTTTCTGCATCAGATGATGTGAAAAGCACACTTCATTGCGGGTACCAAGGTTTTCTGATTTGGACATTCACAGATTCTGATCTGTTTGTGAAAAAAATATATGCTATAGCTGAATATCACCTGTAGTTTTCAACATCATGGTATAGAACAGTAGCTCTTCAAATATCCCAGTGTGATTCCAGCAAATTTCAAGTAATTTAAATTGATGTTGTGTAATGAATAGATTTTTATGAGCTGTTGCAGGGATAGCATTTCGCGGGACTCTTAATAGGTATTTGTGTAGGCAAGTATCAGATCCAAATCTGAGTACACAGATTTTCTTTTTTCCTAGCAATAATTCAGAAGAGACTAAAGAAGGAAAAGAAGGCAAAGAGGAAATTGCAGGAAGCACTTGAATTTGAGACTAAACGACGGGAGCAAGCAGAACAGACACTGAAACAGGCAGCTTCAACAGATAGTCTCAGGGTCCTAAAT
Source organism: Opisthocomus hoazin (assembly GCF_030867145.1). NCBI lineage: Eukaryota > Metazoa > Chordata > Aves > Opisthocomiformes > Opisthocomidae > Opisthocomus > Opisthocomus hoazin. The sequence goes on along the minus strand of NC_134414.1, from coordinate 48,453,300 downwards.
GGTAAGAAGCCAATTTTTGCCTCTGTGTCATTAACTTTCAATTGAAGTGCCAAAAAAAGCTTCTTATATTGAAAATTTGTAACATGACGGGAGGGAAAAAAAAGAAAATATTCTTTGCTTCATTCATGTGATGCCTCTCTCTTTATTGTTTTGTTACTTTATATAGTATGTGCAAATAAACTCGCCGGAGAGAATGTTCAAACTAGGACAATTTTGTATTATTAGCTTGAGAAGTCAATTTTTTTTCTTCTTCTTTTTCTCCCCCCCTTTATGCTTGAAAAATCTATTGCTCATTAATCTTCCTAGTCTAACAAAAAATTGTCCTGGCCTCCAGTCATTGTTCAACATTAAAAAAACTGACAAAGGTTGATTGTATTGTAATTCAGCATTGGAGTAACAGGTTGTAAAAAGGGCTATAAGAATCAAATGAAATATGTCTCAGTCTTACCTTTCTATGTTTCTAGACTCTCTGACCCCAGAGATAGAAGCTGACCGCAGCGGGGGCAGAACAGATGCTGAAAGGACAATACAAGGTAGGAATTTGCAAAAGGCTATAAATCTAGATCTTGCTATATGAGTTTTTCCTCAGCTTTAGACTGCTATTCAAGCATGTAGCCTACCATCTGGGCCACATCAAAACAAGTTCAAACAAGGTCAAGTTCATCTTGCTTGTTTATAAGAGAGAATACATTCTGTGCTGATAGATTTTCTTTAAATTATTAGGTCATTTCTGTTTATACAGAGCAATTAAAGAAGAATAATTAATTTGAGCCAATATTGGGTTGAATCTCAGACATACTGAATGCAGTTATTGTGAATATGTATAGTTACATTCAAGATAACAGTGTTTTTAAAGGTACGTTTCAAATGTTTTGAGCCTTTTAACTATACAAATGGCTAAACCTAATGTGTAATGTTCAAGGCATGATGAGAATTTCATAGCTAATACTCAGTGGCAGTTACTGAAAGGTGTACTTCAATAAGCTACTCTGAGCATAAGCGATAAATAAACTGTTTATTCCCTTCTTGAATTTTTCATTTACCATATCCCATTATTCACATTTTAATAAAACAAATCTGCAGAGTAAATTTATACATGAAATACTAAAGAGAGCCTTATTACTTCCCCTGTGAATCTAAATGTGTGTGTATATATATATATTGCAAACACCAAGATATTAGTAAAGAGCAAATTTTTAAGATAGTATTTATGTTATAATGTCTTCTCTAGTCAACAGGCTGAATCTACCTACATGAATGCTAAACAGTAAAAATAATATTTGTTTACAATTGTAAATGAAGGTGCATTTTTCAGAGGCAAGCCTAAAATCATTAACTCCAATAATCACTCTCAATTGCCTTTGTTTTACATTTCGAAGTCAATCATCTTAACAGTATCATTTGACATCTGTGTGTTATTTAATCACATTTTCCAACTCCTAAGGAGTGGTGTGACACGAGGAGGCTGTAACAACAGAATAAAAAGTCAACAAGCTTTTAATGTATTGAGCATAAAAACAAATACAAAAGAGGCAATAAGTTCTTACAAAAGACAGACGTGTATATAAACAAAAACATTTAGATTTAAAGCAAGTTATGTCTGCAAAGTCAAGAACTCAGAAGCTGGAGTATGCCAGATTAAATGTTGCCTGGGAAGTGGGTACATGTTCAGAGGTCTGTTATTCCAGAATCCTGCTTTCCTTCCCATAAAATGCATGCCTTATTCAAAGCACCTTTTGGTCTAATTCGTTGAGGAAGAACTGAGTCATTAGGTCATTTTGTTTTAATCCAGCCATTTTGTTATTTTGTTTGGTGCAAAGACAGACTTCTAATTTCTTGGGAGACCGTTCTGTTACACTAGTCACTGCAGTACCTGAGCTTTTTGCAAACATTAATCACTTTATCTTCAGAGCATTCCTGCAAGGAAGCGAAGTTTATAGTATTCCGATTTGAAAGCTGGGAAATAGAATCACAGACAGATTAAGATGATAAATTGCGTAACTTTCAAGTATCAAGGACCTAATTTTTCAGGATACTTTCCATTTTTGGCAAATGTATTTGGCGTATTCAAATCACTGTTCCTGTTGAATTCTGTTTTGCCTATGGGCTGAGATACCAGGCTGGATATTTCTAATATGAGCAACACATAATTACTGAGTATTTTGGAAGTATGTATTCTAAAGGTCTTATCCCAAACTACATAGGAACAGCTTTTTAACCATGACTATTCATTCTTTTCTAGCTATCCTCTGCTTACTGATACTCATTTGCATGTATTTTCATTTCTGGAACAAATAAAATTAAGGACTTACAGGCAACATTCTTAGTAATGATGACCTTTCCTTGATTCATTTGTGCAAGGTGGTACAGGTTAAAAGAAAATTCACAGATGATTATTTAATCGAAGACTGGACCGTAATGTGTTCTGATCATGATACTGGATCATGTTGCAAAGGCAACCTTAATTCTGACATTTGCTGTCTCTACTTTGCAGTCTTAACATATAATTAAACCAAGTTTCTATAAGGAAAAGGAAAGAAGAAGCAAGAAATAGAGTTGTCATTTGTTATAGTTTCATATATTCAGTGTAATCATCATACAACATTTGAGAACTTTTAGATCTACCACAGTATCTAACCCTATCAGCTATTATAGGGCGACAGGTTTCATAAATAGTTCAAGAAATAGTTACTAACAGATGAGTAATGTGAAGTGTTGGGACTCTTTGTGTTCACTTCCAGTATTGAAAGGAGGATTCCCTTTCACCATAAACTCCCTTTTCTCTGTGTCCCCCTTAGCACGTATCCCTGTGTCTCTGTCCCAGTTCCTCCTAGTTTCTTCACTTCAATTCCAGCTTTTGTCAATGACTAATCTCATTCTTTCCTTGCTCTACATTGCATTGTGTTTCTTTTTTCCTATCATGACATTCTTCCAGCGTTGTATTCTCAACCCAGCTTCATGCTACCTTGATTATTTCTTTAATTACACACTCTTTGTCTCCCAGTGGCCCTCAGCCCCCTGTCTCTGTCTGACCCTTCCTGTTGCCTCCTCCTCTTCTCCAGCCATTTCAGGAGCTGCGTTGACATTCCCCGTTACTAGCCTTTCCTGTTTGGTGCCACATCTCCATCTGTATTCTCTGCTTCTCCCTACCTCCTCATCAAGCTCACATTCCCTGCTGCTTTCAGTACACATTCTGTTTCTTCTTTTGCATCTGCCTGGATATCAGGGAGGGAAGCACTGAGAGCAGTCTGTTCTTATTTCGATATGTATCATGGGAGTTGTTTGCAGAAATGACAAGAAAGACTTGCAGGAAAAGAACTGGTTCATTCCTGCAGCATCAGGATAAAGCATGCTCAGTACAGCTGGGCTCCTTGGAGAACTTAGCTGCAAAACTCTACAAAAGCTTTCCAATGGGTGAAAATGGGATTTTTTCCAATGCTCTTTTGAATTTCATGGGGCAACAAAGACCATGTCTTTCCAATTTTGCAAAATTTCAATTAAGTCCTTACATTTTATCTGTAAAGGATATTTTGTATACTCTAGTATGCACTGTAGAAGAATTATTATATAGAATATATAATATATTCCATAATAAAGAATGTAATACTATCTCTTTCATGTTTCAGGTTCTGGGAAAAAATACTTACTAGGGAAATACTTATGCCTTTCTTATTCCTCTCAAAAATATATCTGTATCTCGGTATCAAAGCATGTCTGGGGTAATAAGTCTCTTTATCCACAATCATTATTTTTTTTTCAGCTTACTGTATTAAGCAGGCTATGCAGTTCTATAACTAAGCAAACAAAAGTAGGAAAGCTGCAGCGTTCTGTGGGGAAGTGAAATAATTGAAATACCAACTGTAATTTCAGCATTTAAGAAAATACTATGCAAGGAAATGTTAATTAAAAATAAAGATTTTTCCTACTGTGTATTATAAATATAAGGATACTTGTCAACTTGAAGTTATATTTAATGTTGATATTTTTAACTATCACTTTGATGAGTAAGGAATAGGACTAATGTAAGCGTAAAAGATAATTGCATTTGTCAATAAGGGGGTATTTTCTGTTCTATTTTTCATCATGTAGCAGTCGTTCAGATTGACTTTTAGTTCATGTAAAGTCTTTTGTAAGAGATAATAAGAAAAATTTGAATATGAGACTATAAAAAGGAGCAATATAGGAAATTTTAGGGTTGGGTTTGGGTTTTTTTAAATATTGGGTAGATAACAGTTTGCTGGAATACCCATAAAATGCTAACAAATAATTATAATAAATAACCCAATTATGAGTCTCATATTTTTTAACAGATACAGATACTAAGTTCTTAGGAACTGGTGTAGACACTGGTTTTAAATGTTTTCTTTCTTGCTTCTGTTTAAAGTAATAATAAAGCAGATATCCTCTTCTCCATACACATTGTAGGTTCACTAGATGCCTATGCCTAGCTCCCAATCCGGTTTCCCAAGACCCCCTCATCCCACACAAAAGGTACCATACAAAGATAATGTTTGACTTTTATATATTGTTTTGTTACCAGACCTCTTACTAAGCACTAGAACAATGACATTTACTGCCGCTCTTACTTTCTTATTTCCATTGACTTTTTCTTCCTCATCTGGTTACTTACCATGTATTTGTCTCTGCCTCCGTTATTAATTTTTCTTTTCTTCTATAAATCCCACATTCCTAATTTTCTGTCTCCCAGTGGTTTCCCTCCCAAGTCCTGTGCATTCATCTTCATTTCATTTAAACACCACTCCCTTTACCCATTATCTAAACTCCTCTAAAAATGATCTGCTTCTGCACTGTCTTCCCCATTGACCCTTCTTTTCACATGGTGTCCCTGTCATGTCTTCCTTTTCCCAAATAGCTCCCAATTTGTTTTGTGCTTTTCTCCCAAAGCTATCCTGATACAAACAGGAAGCTTAACCAAATTTTCTCTCTCTCAGGCTTCTATTTTGTTTGTCTTCTCCATTTCTTTCCTATTTTCTAGCAATTGCCTCAGCCTGTACCTTTTCTACTTTCTTCCGATTAATTTCAAATTTCTACGTGCCATCATTCCAGCTGCTTCTGAAACCAGCTCCATCATTTTCTGCCAACACTCTTCTCACCCTGTTCAGTTCCCCTGAATTCTCAAGCCTATCTTTTTTTCTTTCCCAAATACCTGTTTGTTTGCCTTTCCTCAAATTTTTCCTGTCCTGCTCCACTCTTGCAGCCAATTCTTCCTCAACTACGCATTCTGCTCTAGCACAAATTTTGTTCCTTTTGTCTGTCAATCAGAATTTCATACCTCAGTTCCTTATTCTGCTGCAAATATTTCTTTTTCTTCTACCACATTATCAGCCTTTCTCCTAGTGAGTCTGTTATTTTACTCTCCCTCTCCCCTAGCAAAATGAACTTATTCTTTCTAAGCCCTTTCCCACAGTTTCTTCGCACCTTTTTCTGGTTCTTCACCTCTTCTGTAGGCTCATATTAACAACGCAGTTAAGTGTAATGCTACATGGCCTCAGACTATGCTTTCCTGATGTAAGAAAAAGAGCCACTCAGCTACCATGTACGTAAAGGCTTCCAAGGCCTTCTGTCTTTTTCCCTCCCAGAAAGAACAAGGCAGGAAATGGAGATGTTGAGCAGATCCAGGAATAGAGAAAGAAAGCAACTGCAACTCACCACAATGACTGCATAGTCATGTATGAAGTTATGTGTAAGGCCTTTGAAGGCTACTGAGTAAGAATGAGAAAGAAATTGATTTAACTTTGCCCATATCAAGAACCTAGCGTGTGCATTTTGCTGCCCAAGTACTAGAGGAAAGCTGCCTTGCAGTTGCCCTCCACATTAATAAAAAATGCTTAGATACAGCTTCAGTCATTTGCCTGAAAACCTAACCTAAACTGTTTTCTGTGTTGCTTTAAACTTGTTTAATCTATTTTTCAACAAATGAAGTCAGTGTAATAATCTCAGCAAGCGATAGTCCTTGATTCTTTCATGCTGTATTTGTGTTTGAAAGATAGCTATCTGAAGGACTTCCACCTTGAAAAGGAAATTTTGGTGGTTCTGTGAAGCTTGTGCGCGCCATTCCATTTCTGATGTATAAATCTTGGACAAAAGCATGTGAAAATATGTGATGATATTTCTTATGAGACCAAAAACTTTATTGTAAAAAGCCATTATCAAGGCTGTAAAGTCAAGCATTCCAAAATTAGGAAATGGTAGAATTAAGGTTGTCTTCCGCACCTTTGTTCAACTGTCTTTGTGTATGTATCATGATATCATCTTTAATTATATGATTTGATACTGTATTTTTCACAATACCCTGTCTCATTCAGTGCAGGGGACAAGGATGTAGTTGAGTAAATGGATATCTATCTAATACTTTTTTATCTTCAGTGTGTTCTCACACTTTATATAATATCTGGTTTATATATAATACTTTCATCATTAGACATGCTTTACAGAAGAGGTGTGAATGATTATCTCAATTTCTTTCATATGTTAAATCTTAATTTTGACATTTCCTGACAGTTGAGTGTTTTGCTTCACCATTTGAATAATGTCGTAGGTAACCATTTCCTAGGATTTTCTTTTTAGCAAGTGAATTACAAAGTCAGAAGTTTCACTGTGAGGTGACATCTGGCAACCTTATGGACTTGAATTTTTAGATTCACAGTGATAAAGCTAACAAAGTAACTGATAAACTGTAATACTTTATTATGAATAGTGTGGTCTAAGGAATGACCATTTTGCTATGAGGGTTTCACAGATACTTACTGAGATAAATAAATACAGTCTTGGGATACGCTTCGTGCTCTTGGGCACAGAATATTCCTTTCATTTTTCTTCCAGCCTGTATCACTGTTAACAGTGTCTCCATCCAGCTTTCTTGTTCTTGTTTCTTCCTCATTTCTGGCCTTTGTATCAGTCCTAATGTACATTTCCAAATTTTATAATCTCTTTCTTGCCTCTTTTCTGCCTTACCTTTCTGTACAAGTTTCTATTTCTCTAGTCATAATTCCAGCCTCTAATTTTAACTTCTTACACCTAATATCCTTGTTAATCAAGATCCAGACATCTCCAGATATTGGCTCTATCCGTATTCCATGTATCCAATTAGTTGTCAATATTTCTTCCTCTAAGAGACTTCAGATTGCTTTACCTGACTTTCTTGCCCCGTCTGTATTCTGTCCCCCATCTTTCATTCTATTCTCAACCACTGGGTTCTGTTCTTTACCAGGTCCAAATCACTGTCTCCTCCAATTTTGATTTCAGTTACTGTCAGCCAACCATTTCTTATTGCAAGCTCCCTTTCACAGTGTCTTCCAGTGCTTCTATCTGTGTGTTTAACCAGCCTCAGTCACTCCTCCTAGTCACACTTTCTGTCTTTATATCCAATTCTAACTGCATCAGACTTCCTGTCCTAATTTCTCTAAATCTTAAGTTTCATATAGGTTTATGTTTGTAAACTTAGATAAGCTTACTGTTGGCTGCTAATCATAGATAGAACACATTTTCCAGTGCAAGACTACTCTCAAATTAACTAATAATTTTTTAAAAATACTTTTCATTATCCTCAAATGTCAGGACATCTATTTCTTTTCTGGGGACGTCAGTTCTCTTTGCAGTACATTTAACTAAAACGTATTTTCTTTCATCTTTCCTTCATTTATTTCACCTATAATATTGACTGTGATCACCAGCATCAAGTCCATTTTTTATATCCATTATCCTCCCATTGAGTCCCTTCAAATAATTGCATCTTTCTTCCAGGGCTTCTATCTCCTATCTTTCTATTTCTGTGTGTTCCTCTCTGTGTCCCCCTTCCCCTTAATCAAAAGCTATTCCATTTGCTCCCATATTTCCTCAAAGATGAGGTCATTCATCTGTATAATGCCATGTAAACTGATGGTCATACATTCTCTACAGTATTAACTGATTAAATCCAAGAAAAGAAAAGCACCTGATTCTTTATACCTTTTACCAATTTTTTTCTTGCTTTTTTTTCTCATTAAAACATCTTAGAAATTGTAAAAATACATATATATATATATCAACTTGTAAATTCTGCATTTTTGTTCAATTGACACTTGCTCATCAGTTATTCCATTTTCATTGTTGCTTAGTAAGTACTATGGATTTGTTACTCATTTGTTATTGCATGGGACTTCGAGCAGAAAGGTGCTTGAGTTAATATTGAGCCAAGATTCTCAAATGGATTTATCAGGTCATTTTCAGAGTGAAAATACATTTTCGCTTTCCCGTGTGACATTCCTTCTCTGCCAACCCATTTCAACACTGTTTCAGTTTCTCTTGTATTGTTGCTTTCCCATTTTCCTTCCACCTCTGTTTCAACCTCCACCCCTGCCAAATACTACTTCTGAATATCCCAAATCTTTCTTGTTGTGCCACTTCTTTGACGGGCAGCTCGGTGCGTGTGTATGATGTGGAGCTATGTGTCTGCTGGTTGACCAGGTGGCTGACTAGGAGATACATGCATTCTGAGAGATCAGTGGCAAGCTATGAGATAATGCGTTTTCTGCTGGACATCTTGTTGCTGCCTCTTGGCAGCTGGGCAAATCAAACAGTACATGATGCTTCTCAGCAGCTGATGGGCCAAACAAATGGTTTTTCAAGCTGCAAGAGACCCACGGCCCACCTGTTGCGCAGGCCTGCTATAAAGGTTGAGCATTTCAGCAGGGAAAAGAAGTCAGGAGCTGGAAACAAAGCTGTCAGAAGCCTGGAAGGCAAAGGGATTTTTTTTTTCTAGGTATATTGAACAACTGCCCAAGGAAACATCTGCTACTTAGCTAGGCTGTTTATGGAAACAAACAGCTGACTATTCTAGACCCACAGTAATATAAAAAGGTTCTGTGAAGCAGCAAGGACAAAACAGTGGACTGGGGTTTTTTGGAGATGAACTTTTCTGTTATTTTTAGGCCACTTAGCCTGTTATTCCATTAGGCCAGATTTTTTTAAAAAACAAACCTAAGAATTTCCATTTAATTTGTCAAGAAAAAGTCCCTTTTCAGCTTAGCAGTCAGCAAACAGTAAGAAGGTCTGTCCATGTTTGTGAAGTACCGTGTCTTGTGAGAGTGTGACTTTCAGCAATCTGAGAGATAGACTTTGCATCTTTCTTTCTACCTGTCTGATTATCAGGTTTCTTCCTTAAGTTTTCCATTTTGAAGATTTCTGAATTTCAGCAAGGCAACTGGTTTCAGTCTCTACAGCTTTGGTTAACTGCAGATGCAAGACAGGACCATCTCTAATGTGACTGCCCTCCTTAGGGTTATTCTAGCACCTCTAGGTAACAGTAGTGAACTGAGCTACCAGAAAAGTGTGAAAAAGACAACAGAATGGAGCAAAGCTGTTGTAGTGACCCACTAGGGAGTGATGTCTGCTGTCTTGTTATTGATCCTTCTCTGCATGCCAGAGTTTCTCAAACAAATTGATGCATTGATGAAAATGTATTCACATGCACTGTTCAATTTTAGAAGCTGAAGGGTAGTGTTTCTGCACTGCTTTTCTCTTTCTTATGCTCAAAAAAACATATTTTCAGATTTAGTGGTGGTGTTAAAGGGGAGAAACTGTTCGAAGTTGTGTCTAACCCTCAGTGACATTTAGTGGAGCTGCTTTACTAACTCCCTTTGGTTAGTCCACCCAATTCTATTTTATTTTTGCTCAGTCTTCCTAAAATATTTGCTGGTTAAACATTGTTCTATTTGCAGTAACACATACTTACAATGCTTCATTTCCTTCTGATTAGAGCCTTAAACTTCAGCTGCTTTTTGACTGCAGCGTGTAACGCCTTGTATTAATGTCAGGGTCATGCACTTATTATTCATCTGTACAGTGCCATGCACTTCAATGAAATTATATACATAATAATAAATAACAACATTAATCTCTGTGCACCACCTTGAATTTCATTACTGTTGTGGAAGGTATATCTCTGCAAATAGGTTCTCTAATTTTTATACCTTTTAGAAAGAGCTGGGGCTCTCGCCCTCTACGCTAATTTAAATGTTTTATTTTATTACCCCTAAGAATTTGAATTGTTCCCCTCATACTAGCTTTACCAGCTCACAAGTTTTAAAGACATTTATTTTACTGACTTTTTGGCTTGGCAGACAATCCGGTATAGTTCATTTTTTTGACCTAGATTGTACATTAGACTTTTATGACATCTCTTGCTAGTTTGTCTGTCTTTACTGTTGAAATCTGAATACTCAATGAGGAAACATAAAATAGAGATTTATTTTGCTTCATATTTCCTTGACCATGAATTGGTACTGAAATTATCTTACAATGCATGGAAACAAAACAGTAATAACTGTGTTCCCTATCCCCCTGCCCAGGATTCCAGCACTTTGGCAGGTTTTCAACCCAAGCTAATCAATTAAAAACAACATTGATTAACTTAAACAGAAGGTGGTATTGATTGCAGGCAGTAACCTATAAGTAGACGATTGTTTCAGTGTTCATAGGTCATTGTTAGTTACACCTTTAAACTCTGAGGTACATGATCCTGTTATCTATCACCCAAAAAGCAAAGGAAGGTCATAGAGTTAATAAACAATTACATATATTTTGTAAAGTATTCTCATAGAGCCTTCTCATCCAGCACTCGTACTCTTATATAAACTTTTTCACATTTTCTTTGAAATTGCTATCTTTTGCAATTTACATCTCATTTTATAGCTGTATATATACAGAACTGCTGGAAATCAAATATGTTCATGGCTTTTCTACTGAGATAAATGATTAATCAATCAGAGGCTTTCTTCCAACATGGTACTTCAGTGCACTGTTAAAGCAGCTATGTGTAAAATTAATGACTAAACATGAACAGAGTCAAGTGGGAAAATTCAGGACAATAAGAATATTAAATAAAACACATTGTGCACCAAAGAGGCTATTAAGACTTTATATAGAATTGTTTTGACTTGTTTCATTTTCATTCATCTCTTACTCCCTCCGTCCTCCATATTCATGTTATTCAGAGAGGGAAGGATAGGATGGATGAATTCTTACCTAATAGACTTCCGAGGTAACCCCAGTTGTCTTGCTGCCTGGGAAAGATCGACACTGCAAGCCACTGTCCTACCTATTCGTGTTTCCCATAATTACTCTGTTCACTTCATCTTCTCCCTCAGAAGGTAACTGAAACCACCCATTTCTAGCACAGTCTCATCAGCTGAAAAACAAATCACTTTTTCCATTCTAGAGAAAGAACTAGAAGACGCTATTATTTAAACCAGGATGAAAAATTGATTAAAACAACAACAACAACATCTTTTCAGTGAAATGGTGTTTCTATAGCCTATCAGGAAACAGATAGAGACAAAGTGGATTTCTAGTTCATTCACAACTGACCTATAATCCTGTGCCTCTCTAGGTTGGTTGGGGAGCTAGATCTGCTGACTGTAAGGTGTTCATCAGTGTTTGTCTCTACACTGTGTAGAGAGCTGTCTCTTTTTCTCTTTTTTTCACCTCTACATTTACTTCTTCTTATCTAAGTGCTGGAAAGTGCCATCATGTCAGCTGTAACGTGTCATGAAGAAGATTGTTTCTTGGCATTTGGTTTTTCAACCACTGTAGAGCTTAAAAAATGTCTGATGTTTGTGTATCATCCCTTTATAAAGGAAATTCATCTGTCAATATTAGTGTTGCAGTCTTCTATGAAATCATTAAGACTTCACCGTCAGCAGACCTCAAAATATTTAATGATATAAGATTTTTCTAATATTTGCGCTTCCCATGTGAAGCATGAGGGAGACAACTCTCAGGCCAAAGCAACAGTAGTAATTTTCAGTTCTGCTAACAGCACTTTGCTTATAGAACGACTAGTAGCTGGTAAGTTACTTATCCACTTAGCACACACAGGAGGTAATCTATTAGACAAGGAGATCCAGGTTTCCTTCCTAAAAGGTACTACAGTTTGGGTAGGTAAAAAGAAACATCAAATCCAGATTAGATTTCAGATCCTGAATTTCAAGTTCAATCAGATTTAAAACATTGATATGAACACTGGCCATCCTATTCCGTGGCCCTTTTTGACTGTCAGCCACTGCCTGCATCAAAGAAGAGAAGAAAATTTCTTAGCAAGTCATGTGAGCTAATGTACCAAGGAAAGTCATCATCAGTTTCCCATCTCATCCCTGCATGTCTGAGACTCTGAAAAGAGGTTTTTAGAGAGAAGTTAAGATATTCTTATCTTAACATTAATTCCTTAATCGTAGTTCAAAAAGTGATTTGGTTGTCCACTAGCAGATGATTAGTGCCACTTGAAATGCTCCAGGGCATCTGAGTCGTCTGCATAGGGTTAATCATACCTGTGAAAGATCCAGGCCTTTCTGAAGCAGCAGGTGGAAATCACGCAGGATATGTAAGGCTGACTCAAATCATACCAGACGTTGAATCAAGCCTTTTTTGCTTATTTAGAACACCTTTGAACAGGTCACACTCTTGCCTTGGGTTATATTAGATGGAAATTTATAGCTTATTATATATATTAAATAAAAATATATTTATTACTACATTAATTCCAAAGAGAAGTTCTGTGCCACTCTTCTAGCATTTTTAGTAGAAATACAAAAACATTTGTGGGATAATTTCTTTAGATCTTGCTCTCCTGTTATCTGTGAACTAGCTTGTAGTTTACATAGCATTTGGCTGACATAAGAGAATGTGAGATGTAGAACAAAAAGTTGTGGTTAGTTTTGTTTGTTTTTTTTTAAAGAAGCCCAAACTCACTGCCTTTCAAAAAGATCTGGTATTTTTTACCATATTTGACTCAGATAGAAGCCCTTTGGCCAACTAGATAGCTGGCCCTGGATACACCAGTCCAGAAATTTGTTAATATGCCTTAGAGTATTCTTGTACTTTCTCTGTTCTTTGAAACATCTTTGCTTTCTATCTCTGTATTCAACATTAAAATCTTTCCATAGCTGCTTCCTTTTCTTGGTTTAAAAGAAAACATTTAATTTCATCGTGAAGCTTGCAATAGTAATCATATGAAGAAATAGCTAAAGAAGTAAAGTTGGTCTTTTGCAGATGTTCAAGAGAATTAATTTATTAAGAGTGTATAATTTTTTCCAATTGCTAGTATAAATACGTGTTTCAAAACAGAAGACAAAATCAGACATCTAGCTGAAGGAAAGCGTGTCTGTGGATAATAGGTTTGAGAAACTGTTTAAGGACAGATTATTCATGAGAAAACACTAATTTCATAAATCTGCAAAAATTAGCTGGTCCAAAAATAGTATCTTAAATTGCTGTTATTTGTTTTTGGAAGATACTTTTATCTATTAGAAAGTTTCTGCATGAAAGTGAGTTTTAGTAAACAGACATTTATTTATTTATTTATGTAATTTATTCCAGTTTTCAGCCTTGTGGTCTGTCTCAGATAAATTGTTTTGAGCTATGTCAGGACTAACTGGAAAGCTAGTAGAAATGTTACCATTGTAATATCTGAACAACTTTGCAGTCTTTAATGGATTTAATCTTCACATCAGGAAATACTCCTGTGATGCAGAACAAAGCAATTATCTTTATATCATAGAGGGGCTAAGGAGCTTGATCACGGATATGTCAGAAATCTGTGGTAGATCAGAGACTGAATTTAAATCTTGCAAGAGCTAAAATTTTCATTCTGCCCTTCATGTTTTTGTCCTCCCTTTTATATGTTCCTTCATACTCTCTCATTGTACAGACATGTGGAAAACTAGATGGAATTTACCCACTTGAATATTGGTGGTAGGATTTATGTCCCAAAACTTCAAGCTAACAGAATACGTGTAACACATCATCTGTGCTTGCTCTGCACTCACTCTGACTGATGGCTAACCTCTGTGAATATCAGGGTAATGACAAAGTGCACCTGGTATAAGTCTTTTCAAGTCTTTGTTACACACAGCTTTGAAAATACAACAACGTATGCTGCCTAACATTATTTGATTATTACTTGATTTTATATGATTACCCTTCACATATCAAGTTGACCCTATGTGTTCAGCTTTTGTAAAAAAGACCTGACATAAACTCTAGATTCTGTTACCTACACATAATCAAAACCAGTTTGGTTAAAATACCTTGCATAATGACATTTAAAATATTTGAAGCTAGAGAAGTAATAGGGAATGGATTATTTAATTTATGTAGGTTCTCCCAGCTTCCTAACCCCAAAGCTCCATTGAATTTCTTTCTTCAGCTTCCTGGTATACAGACAGGCTCAATACCTGCTATACTTTTCTGCTCATAGAAGTGAAGATAAACCAGTATGAGCTTTCTGTACTTCAGGAGCTGAAGACTAAACATGCATGTATTACTACATGCTTTCCTTTTGATGTTTTGGTCAAAAAACATGAAGAAGGTGTGACATTTAATTAAACCTGAGTAGTCAAGTGCACATCTGTCCCCATGTATGCTATGAGAACAGCAAAAAGCAAAGGAATTGCCAGTCATTTACATGGAAGAATATTCAGTGAATTTCTTCTATGAGGTGAACCCATCTTACACCAGCAGTGGTGAAGTAGTATTCATTAAATCTTTCTATATGATCATTCCTACCTATATCCCCCACCATACACTTGAAATTACTGTCCCCATTCATGACCAAGGTAAAATTAGTAAAGGAATATAGCCAAGTAACGTCATTTCTCTTAAAGCTTTAGACAAATATTTTTTGAGGTGAGATGATGACTATGAGATGTTAGTGACTGTGCTGGTACCTGACTTCTTAGGTTTATGTGGGAAGTTATATTTGTTTACAAACCCGTATTCCTGATCTTATTCTGGATTCAGGTACCATTCGTGATCTCAGGTCTTGCTGTCAGACTCACTTACAAATCCGGGTTTGAAGCTTGAAGGATTGTAGTGAGTTAGTCTTGTGAACATTACATCAGGGTTGTCTTAACTGTGGAGAACAATAGGCGAAAAAACTATGAGGATGCTTGTTTAGAAGCATCACTCCAGTTTGAAGCATTTTGATAAGGATTAACGCACAAGGTGAAGGGTAAGGCAAAACCTTTCAAGTACTGGGTTTCCAGTTATTAAAAGAGAAGAGCCGGTGAAGGAATTAGAAAGGAGTGACAATTCAAAGAAGCAGACGAGGAAAATATTTTTGCCATATAAATTTGTTTATACAGCTCAGACAGAAGTAAGCTTTAGTAGGTAAGACAAGAGGAGAAACAGCATATGAATTTACAGCTAGAGAGAGGGATAGGAAAATGAGGCACAGAGACTTTTTATGAGAAGAAATACAGAAACTATGTTGTAATGAAGAGTCAGAAGTAACAAACAGGATACCTTGATTTTGAACTTCACTGACACACAAGATGAAAAGGATGGTTCATAGTGACGGAGAGGAGTAGTAGTGGGGAAGAGGGGGAAGAATCTGAAGGGGTTCTGTTAATTAACAGTTCTGTTTTTGCAACCTGAGATTGTCAGAGCGGCTAAACATTCACACAGAGTCAGAAAAGAAGGCTGAAGTTTTAGGTCAGACAGAACGGAATAGACCTGGAGTACAAAGGGCTATGTCAATTGTCAACATGGATATGGTGGCTGAATTTCTGTTTGTGGATTAGACTACTCAGACGTGAAGCACGGAGAGGGAGAAAATGGGAGGAAGATCGCAGCCCTGAGAAACTGAAACCAAAAGTTAAGGAAGAAGCCGAAAAGAGAGCATTGAGCCCTGCAGATGGCGAAGAAGAAGATCCTAACAAAAGGAGAACAGTATTTGAATATCAAAAATCTTTTATCAAAGGCTAGTCTAGAAAAGTCCAGGAGGTAGGGTATGAAGTGCTAGTTCTTAGATTTGGCTATAAACGTTTGCAAAAAAAGCTGACTAGCCACAGAATTGATGGTCAGGGAAGAAGGTACTTCCCATCGTTTTGCAAATATTATGGTCATTCATCCATGTGTTTAACTGACACATTCTTACCAAGTTAGGAACATGGAAGGAATACATCCATGTTGTTAAAGAACAAATGACTATTAAAAGAATAGGGAAGTTTCATAGGTTTTAACTTCAAGTTAAAGTCCTTCATTACATTTTCTCTGTCAACAATGTCCTGAAGACAGGATGCTGTTTGTACAGAATTATTACAATGTGAGTTCTAGACATTTTCTTGGGTATTCTTGGTAAACCTCTGTGGTAATTGCACTTGCAAATTTTCTTAATGGTAGTAATCATCTAGCAAAAAATGTCAAGCTTTGCATGGCCACATTTTCTCTCCCCGTGTGTTTAAAGAGAAAATCTCAATTTCTGTCAGATGCTGTAGATTTGCCACGTAACTGAAATAATCAATAAATTAAATCAAATCACTGCACTTTAATACTGATTCAAGATAAAAGGTATGTACAGAGTAAAACTTTCAAAGGGAGGTACCTCCAGTTGGAACCTGATAAACAGCTGGAAGGCATATCACCTACAGAGGGGAAAAAAGAGTTTGATGTTTTGAGGGGGCCACATAATGCTACATTACCTTACCAAAGCTAAGCAATTTAGAGTGTAAGT
The DNA here is from genome assembly GCF_030867145.1 of Opisthocomus hoazin. Lineage (NCBI taxonomy): Eukaryota > Metazoa > Chordata > Aves > Opisthocomiformes > Opisthocomidae > Opisthocomus > Opisthocomus hoazin. Next base: position 48,436,790 of record NC_134414.1, on the reverse strand, counting down.
GAGCAAAGATTCTCCACAGCCTTCTAGCAGCCTGTTTTTGTGAAGAGTACCAGCTAGTGATTTCCACCACTTGTAGAAAACTGGTTTGTACTGCTATAAGTGTTAAGAGTAAGAGCAACTGAAAATGTGTCTCTAGATACTTTTTCAAATGCATGCATTTGTATGTGTTTGCCTGTTATGGAAGAAGAAAACTTTTTTTATGTTACCAGATTTGGAGAGGATGTCATAAACTCTTTGGACAAAGCAATCTTTTGCTATAGCAGCTTACGCTACAGAATAAACATATTATACCTTGTGTAGTGTATATCATAAGATATGATTTAAATGAAAGGTAGTGAAATTGAAGTTTCAATTTAGGAACTTGAGTGTATTGTTGTGAAAAGCCTAGTCAGTTATATTTATAGTTTCTTATTTTCACAGGTGTAAAACAGTCTAGGAACCTAGGGATCCCTCATGCTTTATGCAAGTGCAGTAGGTATTAGGTAACAGGATCAGGCCCACAATTTGCTTTTCTTAAAACGTACAATAAAAATTAAAAATAAATGCCAAATGTACAAACTACAAAGGTGAAAAAATGTTGTATCTTGCATTTTTCTACCTCCTGTGGCTAGGGACAGAATGCAGACAAGCCACAATAATGTTTTTTATTTCTACTGTTCAAACCATATTAATGAGAACATCATTTTGGAGAACTAATTATTTCTATTTGTCTTGTGTCACACTTTCTAATTCCCCTATATTAGCACAGCCAAAGCAAATTAATTGCTTTTCCAGCAGTTGAACCTTGTCCAAGAATGAGCTCACATTCCCTTCCAGTTTTGCAGTTTCTAGGAGTGCATTGTGTCAAAAATTTCTCTTGATACTAAACATAGCCCAGAGAATATCTTTACAGATTTCTGTTGCTGCTCACTTGATGAAATTTATAAGTTTAAGTGACCCACTAGGAAAGATAAAGTTCTTAGCTGCAAGATTATACATCAAAACAGTTAAAGTGAAATTAAAATTAAATGAATGAATCTCACTGAAGCAAAAAAAGCAGTAATTAATGGTTCCCTTAATTGTCTTCATAAAATATTTGCATGGGTCTAATTTGCATAATTTGCATGTATTAATTAATCTTTCAAAGGAATTTTGTGCTGAGAGAAGCCAAAAAATCTCTTTGTTTTATTTAACATCTAATGAAATATTTATCTTCGTTAATGAACTTCTCATCTTCATTAAAATAAAAATTGCACAAGTTTGTATGTTTTAAATGTTTTTATAATTGAAGTATACAAAAAAATCTCTTTAGACCTACAGTATCTGAAAAACAAACACATTATTGCACATTCTGTGTCATTTTGACTACGGCAACACCCTATTTACTCTACCAAAAGTTTTCAAGGGGTTTTAACTTACTTCAATTTCATGTTAATTGATGATAATTTTTTTTTTTATTTTGCAAGTAGAGATGACACGGTAAACATTTTGGTATTTTTTATTATTGTCAATTTGTGATACATAACAGCTTTTATAGAACAGATATTATGTATAGAAAAAGAGACTAACATCGTAGGTTAAATTTAAAGTACTCCAGGAGTTTGTACATGATATGGCATTAGTTTATACTCTACTAGACTAACAGCTGAGGAAAATCAGTTTGTGAGTTACTGCCTGACATTTAATGATTGAACCTGGAGTAAGACTGATGACAGTAACAGTTATGAAGGACGGTAGTGGCAGAGGACCTAGTTAAATGACAGGTTGCAGTGATCAGCAACTTTGAAACAGTATCCAAAACAGCTAGACATCCAGAATGAGAATATGCAGTGCAAAAAAATCAAGATTAAAGGTTTGTACAAAATGTGAATATGGAAGTGTGAGGAACGTGAAAAGAAATGAAGTACTTTGCAGAAAGCTATTTCAGTAAAAAGAATAGGTGTAAGAGGACGATGATTAGTTTTTCGAGGAAAGAGGTGAAGGCTATTACTTAAAAAGGAAACCACCTAGAATCCAAAGGTAGTGTGTCAGCTGCTTAATACTGTTGGAAATAGTATCTGCGGAGAAAGAATAGCAAAGCATGGCTAAAATAAAATAGCTTCTATACAGAATGTTAACACCGTGCATAGTAAGATTTGTGAAATGGAGGTTCATTTTTTCCAAGGTTAAGTGCAATATTATTGTAATAATAAAAGTATACTTGAAACAGGAAAATGATTGGGAATTTAGAATACAAAGAAGCTGTATTTGCACAACAAAACAGCACAATGGGATTTGTACTCTTTTTCAGTATGCCTGCATATGCTTAAATCCTTGCACAGAAGTTTATAAACACGTTGATTTGTTGGAATTCATTTTAGATGTGCAATAGCTTGGAAAGCCAGCCCTGCAGAGATAGAATAGTAGGAGTTGTTTAAGAGTGCTTTAAGATACAGCATTCATTGTGTAGAAGAATTTAAGCAACAGGAGATTTAAGCTATCAAGTTTGTATAGAGTCATATATTCTTTATTACATTATCCTATAATTTTTTCAACTGATAAGATAGAGTGGAACTTTGCTGATACCATAATGGCAGTATAGATATTGCTGTGTATTATGAAGGTGTGGAACTACTGGAATAGCTGCTGAGGCAATGTAATTATCTATAAAATACCCAAACAATATCAGTGTGGGGGGATATGTTTCACTTCACACATTTGTGGGGTAGATATCTTTATCTGAGCTATTTGGCTGGACTCCTATTAAAGTCAATGAAGAGTAATAGACGCATCTCTGTCTTTGAAGAAAATGATTCATACCTTCCAAGTTTCTTCATTTATTACAAAGGGAGTCTACAAAACTGACTCAGACACAGCCATCTACAGTGCAGGTGTCTGAAGTTAATGTATGAAGCTCGTCTGTTGTGTATTTTCCTTCTTCCTTGCCTCAGAATTCCAGCATCACTTGTGACAGTAAACACACTACGAGCAGCTGCGTTTCAGTCACTTCTTGTAACTGCTGATGTTGGCAATGAGTAATTGTGCATCACTTCTAGAAAAATACCCACGCCTGACAATTCCTTCTCTGCTTGGTATAATTCTGTAATGTTTCCATACTGTACAGTTCTGAAAGTTGCATAAAGTGTGGCCCTCAAATGTAGAATGGATAACTTGAATTCTGCATTAATCCTGAAGCTCTGCAGCATTTATTTCAATTTGATGCTACCGTAGGAAGCAGAAGTCATGAAAAGAGTCTAAAGAAGCATTCCAAAAACTCTGAAATAAGAACAAAAGTGGACATAAATCAGGAGGTAGAAAAAGAGGTAGATGAAGTATCACAGAACTCTGAAAGGGAAAATGGCTTTGTATTACTACTATAGTTGCATTGTATTACTCTAACTGTATTACTGTCTCGTTATAATTTGTAATGGACAAGTAGTAAATGTTTCTCCATTTAAATTTAGTTTTGCTTGCAAACAAGACATGGGGTGGGATTAACCTGATGAAGCGTAAAGTAGGTGTCTATTTCTCCTTTGTCTATGGAAGGAATATAACTAGAGTACCCTGCTGTAGACATCTACAAACAAATTTAGTAAAGTCAGTCAAACAGCAGAAAAGCTGAAGAGTTTCTGGAGGTGCAAAAGTAATTGGGGGGGGGCTGTGTTTGGTTTTGCTGTGCTTTATGGAAATTTTTTTTCCATTCAATAAATTCATTTTATAGCAGAGGTTTTAATTATACTCCAAGATAGTCTAATCGCAAAGGAAAAATGTAGCATCTGATGCAGCAAAAGAAGTATATGCTGAGGAGTCACTGTTTTTGCTCATTTCACATTTTGCAGTAAACAAAGAATCAAGTGGATAATACCAATTTCACAATTAAAATGGTAGCATTTGTTTGTGTTGCTTATATGCTTTAGGTCTGATGCTTCGCTGTTGGATGATATGGTAAAGAAATAGCTCATTTTGCATGCTTCAGTGCATTTTTAACCAATGCCTTAAGCCAGAACCAAGTCTTTATGCAGGCTTTATCTACTGATTTCTTGATGGCAGCACCGATGCTTTGGTATCTCACAAGGGTGTTGTGAAACTTAATTAATGTTTGTAAAGTATTCTAGATCTTGGATGAAAGGCACAGTAGAAGTTCAGTTATGTTATTAACTTCTGCTTTTATATTTTCTTTGGTGACTGATCAGAATCCCAGACATTAGAAAGTGGCAAAGTGAGGAAATTTCAACTGTTATGAACTAATTATAGTTAGTTTCAAAGCTAGTGCAGGGAAATAGATGGAAAAATATTTTATGGGATTTAGTAAGGAAATATTTGGTGGCTGTAATTTTTTATAAAGGCAGCCTGCCTGGATTTTCATATGAAAAAAATTTAATACACTGACTTACCTCAATTATTCTATGTTGGATCAAAAGGGGTATATTACTGAGTGGCAACATTTTGGTGTCATAGGTGACGGTCTCTCTTTTATAATCCTAAAGCAACTGTGGGGTCAGAAATCCTGTTAAAAGGAATGAGAGTTCAACATTCAGTTAATACATTCAAGAGGCAAACAAGCAATTAGACTTAAAATGTAAATAAAACTGTACAGTGAGATTGTATCAGGCAGGCAGTACTTTGAACAGTGTTACGAGTTAAGAAGGCAATCACCTTCCTAAAATATCACTCTGACTCAATTGCTCTGTTGCTTGTATGTCAGTTAAAAAAAAAAGGAAAAAAAAGATCCCCTTGCCGTCAATAAAGCTATATTAATCTAAACTAGCTGAGGGTCTGATGGATGAATTTTAAAGTTGCCAAAGATTTTAGTGTTTGTCCTTGTCTCTTTGCCAGTACGAGGAAAAAAAAAGACAAAACGTTTTTGTGTCCTTCAGAAATAGGAAATATTAATATAATTTTATTTTAAAATAAACAAATTCTTAATATATATTATCCATATAAATGCCTCATTGCAAACCAGCAAAGCAACCAATTACTATGCTAAATCTATTTTAATTCAAAAAATAGAATTTTCTAGCAGTTTTTTTCTAGCAATTTTTATATTGATATAATTAAGAATGATACCATAAAATAATTTAGGCTTTGTATAATTCAAGCATTCAGATTTCCCGTGGATTTGATTTGGAACTTGACGTATCTCTTTTAGTATCTCAAGTTTCTAAGAAATAAAAAAAAAAAAATAAATAAATCAGCTAAGAAGAGTAAGTATAAAGGAAGTGGAACTAAAATTAACACATTTGGAAGGAATACTTAGCCAGCATCACATTCCATCTATAGCTAAAATTTGCTGTCAGCATATATCTATAGTAAGTATTCTTCCAGTGAACTGCCAGCTGGCTTGTAAAGAGGAAAATCTATTCTATAGAATAGACCGTTAGCTTTAAAAAGAAGTCTTTAGCTTTTCAACCCTTCACAGGAAGTATTTTGGTCATTGTAAGGTTCCATAACACCTGAAGGACATCCTGGGAGACAGCAGCATATATAATGATAATGTGATGTCATTTTGTTTTTCCTGGTTGAGAAACACAAAGTGTGTATCAGTAATGGTAAAAGGAACATTTTTTCTATTATATTCTTGTCAACCTTATATTTTAAAAGTGATGCAGACTCTAATAGCTTAGGAAAAGCAGCAATAGCATAATAGTGTGTTTTGTCATGGACGTTCGAAAGGATGGATCACAAAGTGCTACCGCTGGCCTTGGAAACAAAGTGTTATGAAGTCAGGACGAAAAAATTTACAGTGCTGGTTTATGTGCATGAAATTAGAATAGAGATTGTTAAAAAATATACAATGCTGTATTAGATAATTCAAGTTTTGACTTGTTTGTTTAGTCTCTGTGTTGATTCTGCAGATTTTGCCTGTGACAAACTGTCGGTGCAACCCTTGCATTAAAAGACATGTATTTTTCATGATATTGTTTCAGACTGCAATATGCTGGCTACAAGTCCTTTCAAGTAATCAAGCTATATTGAATACAAACATAAAATAAAAAGCAGCAATAATTTGATCTCATTTTTAGCTTTACGCTCTGACTCAAAGATATACACTCGTAGCCATTGAAGAGAGCACAGTACGTTTGCACATTGATAAACTGAACATAAAAATATTGTGGTTGGATCAGACTCCTTGGCTTCACTGGAAATACTGGAAGCATCATAAAAGTGGTATAACTGACTGGAGGATCAGTTCCATTTTCAACCTTATCATCAGATTTGTTATGACAATCACAGTTACTATCGCAGCAGTAACTGTGCCATCCTAAGCAATCTGGTTCCCAGTGCTAAAATATTTAAATGCTAAAACACTATTAAAACTTGCAAAAATCAGTTCTATTCCAGTTCCAAATGGGCAATAGTTCCAGAGTTTGATCTTAAGCATTCAGTGCATGAGAGTCCTAATTTTAGGAATTAACAACTAAGGTTTCCCTGTAGGTTTTTTTGTATTCTTGCATACCCTGAGACTGTCTTAGATTTTCCAGCTAGAATTATCTTTATAGCTAAGTCTATTTTACCAGGCCAGATATTCAGCAAATATATTCAGGATATATACTCAGTTCTTGCCTCTCTTCCTACTAGCATGGCATAGCATTAGGGATAGGACTAGATGGGCTTTAAAATCCACATTTGCAGGCTGTCGTGTCACAAGGACCATCTTAAAGACCATTTTGATACCTCTCTAATCCTGGAAGGCTACACCAGAACTGAGTTCCAGCAACAGAAAACAGAGCTGTTTTGTGCCTCATTTTACTATTTAATGTACATACGAGGGAAAATCAGTTGCTTTTCTATGAAAATCAATTAATTTTATTTTCGTGTTGTGGACTCTATTCGTTGTATTATATTAGTAGCCTGTTCTGAAATTATTCCAGTTTAAACTCACCTTGAGCATGTGTAACCAGCATTGTGAACATTGTTCCAGGTGAGGTCCTGTAAGTGCAGTAATGGCATACAATGCCATTATTATGTTGCTGTTGAAAATAAGCAGTGTAGATGGAAAGCTGGCAGGGGGGGAGAGAAAAAGCAGCCATGAAGTAACATTTTTCATTTCCTCTGTCTTCACAAAATCACACTTCCAAGCAAGAAAATTTTACACTTAGATGTTTTGCACAGGTCATTTCTTCTGACTCCAAGGTAGTCCCTCGATCCCAGAGTCACTGGTTAAGACTGCCCTGTGGTTTAATTTAGCCATTCTCTTTCCTCTTGCTTACTTTCTGATGATGGACCACGGTGCTAAGTTCTCTCTGGGAAAGCATGCTGCTTCCATATGGTCTGGGATTTCTGTAGTGGGGTGCATCCAGGACACAGTCTGTCATGACATGCTGTTTGTTCTGGGGATCTCTACTGGCAAAGACACAGAGTGGTGCCAAATTCAAACCACCTGGCCCTAAGGCTAATGGAGTTTTTCCTGGGAGGGTAGAATAATAATTTTGAAGTACCTGTCTCAAATTATGTTACCACTGAGAGGGAATGGGAAAGGTTGTCTTGTCAGTGCAGTACTTAAATGTGTCTATGAAGATATGCCCAAGATGGAAGTTTACAGTCAGTTAGGGGAACTAGTTTGAATTATGAATTGAAAAATAATCTACCTGGGCCAGCATTAGCACTTGCCGCAGAAACAGAGTTCCCTTGTAATTTAAAATGCTAGTATTTTTCATTCCTTATAGAAACAAAAGCATTTTGCTTACATACTGCTAAACACCATATACACCTTTCAGCTTGAAGTATTCCTCAGATTTAACAGGAGCTGGTTTTATTTCAGCTTCGTAGTTGTGCCGCTCATGCTAAGCCCTGGATGCTGCATTAAGGTCTATTCATACTTCTGTGTGGTAGTAAGGGTTATGTGTGGCTTCAGTTCATTGCTCATTTCTTAGGGCATGACTTCTGGTTTGGTTTCTGTCACCTTGACTCTTGTTCTGGAGTGGACTGGCTGGTGCCATTGTCTTCCGTAAGCTTACTGTCATACAGAATACCTAAAAGCAGCAAGCTTATATTGCATATGCTTTGACATCCCATGCATCCTTAATAGATTTTCCATAAGCTTGCCACAGTGTAATCTATCTGTTTTACAGCCTCATTCCTTCCTCTTCTGCATGTGACTATTTCTGCATGTTTTGCATTGGGCTGTTACTCTATTTTAGCACACAGCAGAGAACAAGGATGTTTGGGTATTAAAGAAAAATGTGGTGTTAATGTGATATTGATATTAGAATAAGATTCCACACATTCCAGAATCAATGTACGCAGGCTAATGTAAGTAGTAAAGCTAAATGCTTTCTTTAAATGGCCTCTATTTTCCAATAACCTTTGCAGCATTTGAAATGACATCTCAGTAACCAGCATTACAGAAAAGCCAGATCATACTCTTGTATTAATTGTGGGGTTTAAATCTAATGTGAAAACACCAAACACTGGTCTGCCTTTTAGTTATTGGGGTATTACATCAAACGAAAGTTATTTGTTTAGAAAAGAAGTAGTTTCTACAGAAGAGAGAAGGAAGTTTGTGATTCTGTGAATCGGAAGAGATGCTCTGCATAGGAGTAGGTATTAGATAAGTCTTTTCTTGTGTTTTTAAAAGTAATGTGGCCTAAAGCTCTACAAAAGATAATATTTAGTAGAGCTCGTCTTCATAAATTATTTGTATATGCTGAAGGAAATGAAAATCACATTATCTGGTGATGGAAAAAATAGATTTGTAGTACTAACCATGGCCACAGCTATTCCTAGTAGAAAAATCATGACCCATGCTACTTTTTCCAGACTTTCATAAAAATCTTTATTAATCCACACTTTATTATGTGATCTGTTATTGTAAACATATGTATCATGCTAATACTGTTAGCTGCTAGTTCAGTGATGAAGACAATCTCTGTGTGTTTCTGTATGTGTGTGTATGGAGGATAGTTTTTAAGAACTACTAACCTGCGAATGCTTTTACATAGATATTTTCTGTAATTTGATCCCAACTCAGAAGCAAAAATTGCTGGAAGCTCCAACAAATGCTGGTTTATTCAGATTTCATTTTATGACCATTTTTTTTCCTCTCCAGAGATAAAAATGATTATTTTTTAAGCCTGTTTGAAGATTAGCTTTATGGTTGATATTTTGTATTTAAGATTACTTTGGTGATGATGTTTAGTGTAAAAAAGGGATCATTTGAGCAAAGCACTATGGCAGGAGGCAAAACTGAGAAGAAAAGTGGAAGGAAGAGCAATCAGGCCAAAGAGATGAGTAGTAGTTTCTGTTTCCATCAAGACTTCACAAGAAAAAAAAGAAGATACCAGGCAGAAACCACATTCCAATGCTTAGATCTCAACTCTTTCTCAATTTTATGCTATCAGATCTAAGGATGCTTGTAGACTGGCTTGCTAAAAAGGAAAAAAAACAGTTGTTATATTTTTGAAAATACAATATCAAATAAAGCACATCTTTTTGCAGAATTTAAAACTATTCCGTGCAGAACAGATTGTTCAGCACAATAATTATCCGCACTGTGTTACAAACAGCGCTGAGCACAATGAGCTGTGGAAGCTCACAAGCTGATTGTATTTAGCTGTGACTTCATCCTTTAATAACTTTTCCGCATGATTTTTCAGTTGAAGGTGTTTTGGTTTGGTCTTTCTGTGTTGTTGTTTTTTTATTTTTTTTTTTTTTTTACCAATGGAAGTGACACAATACAATGCCTTAGAGACTCAGGTTCAATGCTTGTAAGTAATCAGTTCTGTTGTCTTTCTTTGGACATGCTTTTGTTCTGTTTATATAAATAGAAGAAGGGTTACTGAGTTCATAAGGCAACAATAAGAGACAGTGTGATTTTTTTTTTAATCTATTTATTTCAATTAATCTCTTACCTTGCCAGTTCAATCTTTTTAGTGCTCAAAATGGCAAGCTCTGTGTGTTCTATATGGTCTTTAAATAATAGAAGGTGACATATTCAGGTAGTCCTTTGCTTTGTTGGTTTACAAAAGACCAGATTGATGACCTTTAGCTTGCTCCCATGGTATTCAGTGAGATAATGAAAATATATATTCATGATTAAAACACATGATAAAATTATTGAAAGAAGACCCTGACAGTGTAGTAGTTAAAATGACTACAAAAAAGGTATTTAGACATGCTTTTTTATACATCTGTTTTGGTTTTATGTCTGGAAACTCAGAAGTAGAATTAAAATCTCCTACGTATAAATTACTGTTTTAAAAAGAAAGGCATTAACATCTCAGTCTCCTGAATATTTGCACTGAGTATTAACACAAATATATTTGTACATGAATGTTAAGTAGAGAAATGAAAGGTGTATGATTAATAACAATATGCAAATTTGAAACTAATTTATTGGTGTTACACAAAGGGCAAACTAGGATAGTGTTTGACCAAATATGTTTACATACTTCATATTTGCGTGAGTTTATTAAACATGCAGTGTGAAATCACCCATCTTTGCATAAAAACTGGATAAGCACTTTTTTTAAAGAACGAATTGCTCAAATTTGAAAGCCTCAACAGTTGAGTTGCTTTCCTACATCTCCTGTACTCTGCTCTGATTCTGCTTGGGAAGGGGGCAGTGGATCTCTTCATGTTCCCCAGTACCATGATCTACTTTTGCTATCAGTAACAATGTCAAGACAGTATATATCCCTCTGTCCCTCCTTTTCAGCGTTGAGCTGTAAAGCTTCAGCGTTCTGATTAACCTTGTACACTGGGAGGAGTCTTTTCCCCTCACTACATATTGTTTTGCATTTTATCAGGAAAATTACGGAAAGTTTTGTTCGGTTGATTTCATGTCTGCATTTTACGAGAGCTGGGCTTTATGTTCTCAGATGCACTCTGCAAACTCTGAAGAATCAACCTCATCATAAATGATTTTCCCATGATTAAAAAGTTAGACTCCCATTTTCATCTTGGTGCTTCTCTGGAAAATAAATCCTCTTTTGTCTCGATTTTGAATAAAATATATGAAAAGTATACAAAAATGTATTTCATCCTTAATTAGCTGCTTCCTTTAAGTTTTTTGAAGAAGGGTTACAATTTGACCAAGATGTTTTCCATCTGTCACAATACGCTTGCTTTTATTTTGACTTCCCATTGCTGCCTTATCAAATATCACATGAATCATTATCATTTATTTGCCATCCCTTTCTTTTGTTTTGTTTCTCTTCCTCCAAATGATTAAAACATCAGGTTGAATAAAAGGTTAGAAGTACACTGTGATTCACATTTGCCCCATCTTATTAAAACAAATAAACCTACCAGTTACATAATTTAAATGTGCTTGAGCTGTGGCTTGCAGATGCTTTTATCAGCTCTGGGCTAAAGAGGTGGTGTGCATTCGGGCATGCATGTACAACTGTTCTTTGAAAGGGACAAACCTCATTAGATTACAGGTGCCTGGAAATAACTTCTGAGAAAATAGCTGCCATTTTCAATAAAGCTACTTCCTAACAGGAAACACAATTTATTATGTTCTTTAGCACAAGTGAGCAGCTTTTCTTTTGTTTAGCTGAAAGTAGCCCCAGTATATGTCACAAAAATTTTAATCCTTTTAATCTGTGGAATGAGGGTGGATCATACTCTTTTTTGCTCTAATATTCTAGCTTATAAAATGTTGAGGAAAAGAGTTGTAACGATTCTTAAGTTACGGAATATATGTTACACTGACTTACGAATCATTTCATTTATTTGCCACGCCATCGTTTCTTGCACAGAGAGTACGAAATGCTCCATAATTGCCTCAGCTTGCCAGAACTGAAGTTAGGAGTTTTTAATGGCTGTAGGGTGTGTCAACAGTGTGTACATCCTGAATTTCAGTACACAGTCACTGCTGTCTTTAGTGATCTTGTCTTTGAGTGGCTTGTGCTGGGGATTTTGTGTTGCAACACGTGGTTTTAAAAGAGGACTCTGAGCATAAGTCTGCTCAGTCACCAGCAGTGGAGATCGGCTGCAAATGGATTTTTATGAGTCAAGAACCTATTGTTCCAATTAAACAAGTATGTGCATGTGGTTTTTTTGTTGTTAGCGATGGGTTTTTTTGTTATTGGTGCTAACGTGGTCCTTAGAGATCTTGACTAACACTTCTGTACCTTGCTAAGGACAAGAAAACGGCCTAAAAAACCCTCACCACCTGGAATCTCTGTTACCTAGAAAGAGAGGGGGAAGAAAGAGGGAAGAAAGAGAGAAAGGCTAAGAGACAAACCAGAAAACCGGAAGTGGAGTCACAGATAATTTCAGAGTTAAAGTTGGGAATAAAGTTCCCAGCCTCTCTCTTTTGGTTGTGTTCTTACTAACGAGAGAGAAGCTAATTTAAAGGAGGTGCTCTTTACGTTGAAAGCACAGAGAGATCAATAGATTAACAATTCAAATGTCCCTAAGACCCATTTTGAATGAAGATCAGCTGATATCACTGGCCTGTGCACATTTGACAAAATTATGTTCACTACAATTAGAAGTCTAGTGACTAAAATTGGAGCTGATTTGGTGTAAGGTTTCCTGGGTCATGGGCTGGCATTTACAGTTCTACAGCTCACAAATTATGATCGTAAAAAATAGCAACTAATAATAAATTAATAACCAAAAATTTATCCAAACCTCGACATCCTAACTATCCAAAGCTCCCACTGAGATTTCTAATCTTATTGTTCATTTTCCTTCTCATACATTATTTTGTCCTTTTTTTCTTTTTAACCTGGAGTCTGTGGATTTCTTTCTTGTTAGTTCTCTGTGACATGCTACCATATCAATTTCTTCATTTGTTTGTTTGCTTGTTTTCCCCAAAGCCCCTCACTATAGCAAAAACTTTATCCTATTACTGGGCAGAGTTTTCCTCAGGAGGCTTTTCTATGACAGCAGTTGGCTGAATTAAGGTGTGACACCACACCTTTGATGCTGATTTGCAGATTTTCATAATCCAAAGACTACAGTATGCTCTGATGATGGTTGTGATGATCACTGTTGTTGTGTTTATTTTTAAAGCAGCTCTCAGCATACAAACTAAAATAAGATATGTTTGGATGGCAAATAACCCAGTGTGACTTGCATTGAGTGGCAGAAATACATGCATTACCATCTAATGGATGATTTATTTAGTTTGCAACCTAAAACCAAACCTAATATTTTCATAGATTTTTATCACTTTACATGGATGCATATTAATAGGAATAATATTTGAGTGGGTTTATGTTTTCATCTCAGAAAACATTAGACCCATAGACATACTCACTACCAGCTGCCCACAGAACACTCGTGTGAATCATTCCCCAGCTGACATCTCTGTGGGAATGCATTTCGAGACATATGATTTGTCTCAGCATTGCAAACTTTTATGTCAGTTCCATTTGTTTGTTTTTTTTGTAACATTTATGACCTTTAAACTGTTTGGGCATGTTCATTCAAAAACCTCAAAATGAGTCTGTATTAAAAAGGGTTGATCTAAAAGAAATACTCCCTCACTCTGGCTAGAATTTCTGTCATATCAGTTCCCAGACAAAAACAAATGAGATTTAGGAGTAGTGGCGTTTTCAGTTTGAGTTACTAGCATGAGCTTGTGTGATCTTGCTGAACACTGCCATTTGCAAAAGAGCAGTTAAAACAGATGACAATCTGCTAATCATGCAGATTATCATCTTCTATCTAGAAATTTATCAGTATTTTCCTGGTTTGTGTTTTTGCTTGACTTCCTGAGAGTGAAAGGAAGTTTTATGTTTTTATATGGTATGCCTGGTGTATGTTCTTGAGGAGTGGCTACATGAACTTCTCAGCTACACACAGGCACATGCTGGAAGAGATATATAAAGCCTAAAGAAATGATTTCTCCATCTTCTCCCAAACTCATGATTTGAGAGTGTGGGGGGCAGTTCTGCAGGTACTGTGACTTTTTTCCGTGATGACACTACAGGTTCTAAGGAAAAGGATATTCATTTTTGCACCTCATTCTTTCATAACTAATCTTGAGAAAACAGAGGAAATATTTTGCAATTCTTAGCAACTTTTGAACACCTACCAAGTTTTACTTAATCACAAATTGCTTTATCTATATCATAACATGGCAGGATTTATTTACAAGTTGATGTGTCTAATGTGCTGCATTTTCCCGTATGCTAGGGGAATTAGTCAAACACACTAATAGAGAATATATCTGTTTTATAATAAGCCTAGCAATGATACTAGATCAGCTGCGAGTTCCTGTATGGCATTTTAAGGCCATTACCAATATAGATGATTTAATTGCACTTTTAATGGTCCATCATGTAGTTATTTGAGGAACAGGAGGATTTATGCTTATTGTGTATATCCCTCAGAAAAGTTTTTAAGTTATATAAGCAAATATCCTCTTATGTTCTTATGAAGATGCATTGGAAAGCTGTCCATTTCTGTTATTGTTCATTGTCTGTGGATACAGAATACAAGATCTGATAGTGTCTTCCATTAAAATTGAAAAACCTCCTATTGACTTCACTGCCAGACTGGGTCCTTAAGTAGTGTAAAATAGAGCTGACTTTTGAAAATGTACTGCTGTTCTCTGCAGTTCGTTCATCTTTTGTTGGCTGCTACAAAGATTCTGCTTCCTACAGCTGTATTTTTAATTGAGAATATGTTTTAATAAATATTTTATTTTAAAAGGTATACGGAGACCTAATGTAGTAAAATAAAATAGAAGTTACTGACTGTAGGTTATCTTAATGTTTAGGTGTGGGAATTATGCATAGCACTCATTAGCAAGTGTGCATTCACGATAGCCAAAGTGCTGGTATATATGCCGAGTAATTCTCCTACAGAGGTATCCAGACAGCTTTAGTGCTGCAAATGTCTGTTGTGTTTATTCAGTATGTTCAGGAGAATTATATGCAACTATAGCCCATAGTAGCTCTGGCTATCCTGTGCCTGATGCAGGTTTTCTTTTGAGATGGTTTACCAGGCCTTCAGTTTTACCAAGCTCCATTTCAGAGATTCCTTCTTTCTCTCCTGGATTCCCATGAGCATTTTGGTTGCTCTTCATGTATCAAAGAAGAATAACAAGTCTTTAAGTTAAGGCCTTACTCAATTTCTTTCTATCTCTCTTCAGTGCACAAAGACCATAAAAAAGCAAAGAGAATGTTGAAAGGATTCTGAGTGGAAGCACTCTAAGTGGGAGGAAAGTTATCATCTACTCTGCCAAAAAAAGCTAGGAATGTAAAAAAGTAGGGAAAACGGACAGCGAAATGTAGATGGGAGAAAGTAGCAAAAGGGGGTACACCCCAGGAGCTCGCAAAAGAAAACTAGTGATGGAAAACCAGAGGGACACTAGATGAGAATCACTGCGACAGAGTGAGGGATTCTGCCGTTTCCTTTTTTCCCCTGCAGTTGTGAGAAATCAGACAACAAAAATTGGAAAGGGATGTGCAGAAGGGGTGAATTTTTACAGCTGTATGTGATGCACATTTGTCTGCTTTCAAGTTAAACTTTCCTTTCTGTCAACAGTTACAGTAAGCTTCTGGAAGTGATGCCACACTGTTCAATGATAGCCAAGCATTTAAAAAATGTCACCACTTATTTATATAGCATCATCTCACGCAATTATTCTCCAGTGTGTTTAATATGAATTTTAAAGACTGATTTGGAATAAAAAGGTTAGACTAAAAAAAATGAAACAGAAACAAAAACCTCTGAAACCTTATAAATATTTGCTGATTTCAATGGGACCAAAAGAAGGGTTTCGTGCAGACTTCAAGACTGGAGATGCACCTTGTACTTCTGGGTGTGTTATGTTCTAAAATATAAGTAAAGTTTCATAATTATGCACTGTGGAGGATTAATACGCTTCAGGTTGTGCTTTACTCACAAGGGAGCAATGCTTTCTGTCCTACAGAAAGACTGGGCCCAATCTTGTTTAACTTCTTCATCAACGACCTGGATGAAGAGTTAGAATGTACCCTCAGCAAGTTTGCTGATGACACCAAACTGGGAGGAGTGGTAGACACACCGGAAGGCTGTGCTGCCATTCAGCGTGACCTGGATAGGCTGGAAAGTTGGGCAGAGAGGAACCTGATGAGGTTCAACAAATGCAGGGTCCTGCACCTGGGGAGGAACAACCCCACACATCAGTACAGGCTTGGGGCAGACCTGCTGGAGAGCAGCTCTGTGGAGAGGGACCTGGGTGTTCTGGTGGACGACAGGTTAACCATGAGCCAGCAGTGTGCCCTGGCTGCCAAGAAAGCCAAAGGGATCCTGGGGTGCATCAAAAAGAGTGTGGCCAGCAGGACGAGGGAGGTTCTCCTTCCCCTCTACACTGCCCTGGTGAGGCCTCATCTGGAGTACTCTGTCCAGTTCTGGGCTCCCCAGTTCAAGAAAGATGAAGAGCTACTGGAGAGAGTCCAGCGAAGGGCTACAAGGATGGTGAGGGGACTGGAACATCTCTGCTGTGAGGAGAGGCTGAGGGAGCTGGGCTTGTTCAGCCTGAAGAAGAGAAGGCTGCGAGGAGACCTAATAAATGCTTCTAAATATCTGAAGGGTGGGTGTCAGGAGGATGGGGCCAAGCTCTTTTCAGTAGTGCCCAGCGACAGGACAAGGGGCAATGGGCACAAACTGAGGCACAGGAAGTTCCGTCTGAACATGAGGAAGAACTTCTTCCCTCTAAGGGTGACGGAGCACTGGAACAGGCTGCCCAGGGAGGTTGTGGAGTCTCCTTCTCTGGAGATATTCAAGACCCGCCTGGACAAGGTCCTGTGCAGCCTGCTGTAGGTGACCCTGTTTCGGCAGGGGTGTTGGACTAGATGACCCACAGAGGTCCTTTCCAACCCCTACTATTCTGTGATTCTGTGATTCTGTGATTCTGTGATACAGGACAGAAAACTAAGAAGTTTTTCTGTCTGTTTCCTGTTTAAAAAAAAAGGTCTTTGTATTGCTGTGTGAATAGATGTGTGTAAGATGTTCATGTTCCCAGTGAAGAAAAAATCACTTTATATTTGTAAATTAGGTGAAACTATGTTCTCTTCAAGTTCTTCTAGATCAGCAGTTACTGGCTAGGTGAGCTTATTGTTTCTCGTGTTCCCTCTCCATCACACATATCTCACTTAACTATATGCTTCTCACTTGGGTGGAAAAAATGTTGAGAGAGATGTGCTTACATCTTTAACATAGTAATTGTTCCGTTAATCTCATTTATGGGGGAAGGAGGCTATACTTCACTGATACCGATTAAATATCCTATACTGGATTCTATATAAATAGCTACAAATGTGCACAATGGTTACATTACATGGTATATTTAACAACATAGCTAAATCAGAAAGTATGAGCTATGCCGTTAGTAATGGGAGTACTAATGATTGCATGCAAAAAGATTTTTGCTCTGCAACCATGAAGGAAATAATTGCTGTTCAGCGCTATTCAGTTAAGTTTGCATATCAGTAAAAACACATGCACAGAGGCTCCACCTACATTCCTAGCGCCTTAGCAGTGAGATGAGTGCAGCATATATTAAAGCTTTAGAAGCTGTTACAGTATTCACAACTTGCAAAATGTGTGTCATTTTTAACGGAGTTAATTTGACCACTGTGAGAGAAAATCGCAATGGTGATGTTCAGGTTTTGTTTTTTTTTTTTTAATTTTAAATGTAAAGTACCATAGGTGGCATTTTACAGACTGATGGGAGGACTACTTCTGAAGTTTTTAATCTTGTGTGGTTTTTATTCTTTTCGATTCACTGCAGATATAAATACATAAAGCAAATGTTTGTTTTTCATATTTTAGATGGAAGACTTTATTTGAAAACTACTGTTATGTACTGAATTTTTCCTGCTGAAGATACTTGTGCTACGGTAAAGAACTTTGCAGTAAGACGTTCACTCATAAGGAGTTCTGTGGAAACAAAGCGTTTTCAAGGCAACTTCCTCAACTTCATTTATCAATGTTCTTCAAAAATGTAAAGAATTCTGCAAGAGTGTCCTCCTTTGGTTATCTCCTGTGGCTCAACCCAGAGACCCAGAGAATGTTTGTAAATGTACAGTAGCACTCTTCTTACAGTGAAAATCTGCATCTCTGCGCCGGACTATTGTATCCAAAATTACAGGCGAGTCAGAACAAGGCTGAGTATTCCCTTTTTCAAGGAATGCGGACTCTGTCCTCCTCTGATGATTCTGTATTTGAGCACATCAAATGATCCTTCCAGCGGTGTCCAAGTACACTTACAGACTGTTATCTCATACTGAAACCAGCAAGACAGCTCAGAAATGAACTTGTAGAGGGCATAAGAGGATTCTTATTAAAAAAAAAAGGAAAAAAAAAAGGTAAAAGAAAAAAAAATTGATACATTCAGTTTTCAAACGATGATCGTGGGTTTTCTTCTAAAGACATTTTTCCACATGCTTTCCAAGAGACCAACACATATATGTTAGACTACATTAAGTGAAATGGATTTTTGTGTAAGTGAAAAGAAATGCTGAATGTAAACAAACTGTTTTACTGTTCACAAAGTCTCTTTTCCTAAAATAAAAAAAATACAACAAAAAGAGTAATAATTTCTCAATGTAGACTGGCAGGGGTTTATGAAATAAAAGACTTTGCTTCTTATCAAATTGTTGGTCACATGTACAGTATATAACACGAATCACACAAGGAAGGTATTATGTATGCAGTAGAAATCTAGAGTTTAGGAAATGAAAATTTTAGATAATATTGTTTTGTCACCCTGTTGGTCAGAAAGACACCTTTCTAGTTTTAACGCATGCAGGCATGTAAATATTTGTCCTGGAGTCACAGTATTACTGAATGAGATCTTAAGCATCTGGTAACAAGTCAGAATTCTGTATCAGCCACTTTTATTTGTATATTGAGCCCTGGTTAGTGCCCTGACTAGTGCACTTTTAAGAATGGACTGTGGCTGAGCAGCAAGTCAAAATGCCAGAAATATTTTTATATGTTAATGTCATATTACGTCAATGTTGCTAAAAAAAGAAAACCTAACAAACACTTGATGTATCAGTCCAATTCCACGTAGAACTGAGTGATACAGTTGAAGTCTGTTGTCCCTCCCACCTAGTCTTAGGGATGGGTGGTTATGTGTTACTTTCACTGTCTTTATGAAAGCTACAATATGTGTTTTCACCTTTGTGCTGATAACTGGAAGTAAGCTGCAACACAGTGCTTATTACATTAATAAAAGTTACGTTCTTTGCTTTGCCTACTTTTGGGTTACCCCTTTAAAGACTGATTTTGTGAATCAGTGCTATTACTGTAAGTTTTGTGATTATGCTTTCTTCATCTAATGTTTTATGCATATAAAATATTATTTATTACATGGAAACGTATCAAAACCTTAAATGTCTAAGACACCTAACTTAAAGCAAATATTTCTTTACAAGTACTTCTGATTGGATATTAATATTATTTTGTCAAAAAAAAAAAGCTAATGTTTTGTAAAACTCCAGCACTGAGCTTCTATAGTTTGTAGGTCTTCCTTGCAATACTGGTACACGTTTATTTTGTGCAGTCCATATTTACTCCACCACAATCCTTTTTTAACAATAGAAAGATGTATATACAAGTTCACATCACAGTAATTTTTTTTTAAGAAATATTGAGCAATATTTTTCATTAAATATTGTTACCTAATACTTTGTAGTGGCATTATTTTCTAACCATGATTCTTTCATAATTTTCATAGTTGCTTGAAAACATGGGATTCTGTACTCCAGTTTTTTCATATGCAGTCTTTAAAGGGTTAACAGCTGTAAAGTTAGATGGACTTGTGGCAAGCTTTTGAATCATTCATATCTCAAAGAGAATTAAAAGCCTACAACTGAAATATGTAGTAGCATCTACCATTGCTCTGCTCCTTGCATAGAGTCACCTATAAGTAGGTTTAGTAGTTTTACAGTATATACATTCAAGACCTTTGGGAATGCCTCAGTGTTTGGCTTGGTACATAAATGGAAATGTTAAGGATTAAGGGGGAACCAATTTACAAGCTGGATGTTTAGAAAGAATCTTGCTAAAAACAGTGTAAATATTACAGACTATGAGATGTTACCATCAGTTGAATTTTTTGCCCCTCTTTAGTTTTACAGGTTTTGGGTTGGTATTTTGTTTTTTTGATTTGGATTTTTTTTGGCATAGATTATGAAGAAAAGTTGTGCTCATGTTATTGTTTATATGCTTTTGTAATCTTAAGATATTAATGTCTAGTTGTTCTATATTATAACCACATTTGCGCTCTATGCAAGCCCTTGGAACAGAACATACTCATCTTCATGTAGGACCTATGAAAATTGTCTATTTTTATCTATATATTTAAAGTTTTCTAAAAATGAAAAAAGGTTATTACGAATTTTGTTGTACAAAATCTGTACAAAAAATCTGTTTTTACATCATAATGCAAGAATTGGAAATTTTTCTATGGTAGCCTAGTTATTTGAGCCTGGTTTCAATGTGAGAACCACGTTTACTGTTATTGTATTTAATTTTCTTTTCTTTTCAACAATCTGCTAATAAAACTGTCTGAAATCTCCCTGTGACTTTATTTACAGTTCATCTTTATTAAATTTTCTGAAATGTATAACATCAGAGGAATATTTACTTTCTAATGGGAGACATCTAAAAACAACATAAGTCAGCTCTTTGTAATGTGAGGAGAACAATGCTGAATGATTTTATTTAACATGCAACTGCTTCTATCTCTAATATGAATTACTGTGGTGAAAAACATCATAAAAGCACACTCTGTGGTTATTGTTTAACAAGCAGATTTTCCATATTTTTTTTTCCTGCCAGCTAAGCAAACTGCCCCCATCTACATGATTTATTTATGTACATTTCTCAGTTTATGAAGCTGTTATTTGTACCTTTTTCTTTTATATTGTGATATTCCCATGATTCTTATTTCACAAAGCTTTGTGCTGAATAATGTAAAGTGGACAGATTGATGGAACAAAACATATTATTCCCGTAACTACAAAAATGCAGAAGTAGTCCAGTTGGTTTTGTCTCACATCTCCTTCACTTGATAAAACACATTTAGAAACTTTGGTATACTAACATGTTTTGTAACAAACAGCAAGTATTTAAACATTTAAACAGGTATTTGAAGAAAGAAATACTTCTGTCGTAGTGTATCTGTAAGTATTATTGTGAGGGAGAAAAAAAGGGTGGGTTTTTTTTTTAAGGTAAAGATGGTTGTTTAAGACCAATTCTGGAAAGAAGATAATTTTGCTTACAGAAAATTTGAAAGTCAGAGGTGTATGAGTGTTCCCTCTTATTGCCCTGCCTTGTCTTGCCTTGCCATCCTTTCTCTTCCCTTGCTTTCCCATCCCTTCTTTTCTGAACTATACCTACATGAATTCTTCTGCTTTCATTATGGAGCAGGCTTGTCTGGGAAAGCAGAAGAGATTAGCTTTCCTGGAGTAGCCCATTTCATTATCCCTAGGCGGCCTGGAGACTGCGAGGCTGACAGGCTTCCTGGACTCCAGCAGGTTGTGGTTGCTGGCTGGTTGATGAGGATTTTGGCTAGCTGTGTAGAAGGTAGTCACAGTCTCCTTCCGTCTGCATTAAAATATCCCACATGTCTACTTCAGTAAGCATCCCACCTATGCCTCAGCCAGCTCCCAAGCTGTCAGCTCTGACACAGTTGAAGCAGGTAAGGGAAAAAGTAAACTCAGTTTCTCGGTCCAGCTCTCTCCCAAAACCGAATGATCTCTGCGGTAACAGACTAGCAACCTACCTGTGTGTTTTTAAGTAACCCAAAAGTTTCTTTCAGCAGGAAGGAACCTGCCCTCACTAAAGTTTCACCCTGTCTCCATTAATTAATAATTTCTTTATCAGTTAACAGTGGCTGGGATTTACCAGGGCTGAGGTTGCATGGGCCAATAGCTAGTCAGATGTGTTGGTACTCCTTGTTACAGTAAAACGAAGCTCTGTCAAAGCTCAGGTCAAAATCAAGATATCCCCCTAACTGTATCTTGCCTATAACTTAGTAGCAGGTTATGGTCAGATTCTGAAGAGGTGTGGAGTCAGCAGCTAGACGCCTAAACTTTTAGGAAAATCCTGGAGGAACTGACAGACTCCACTGAGAAACAATTTTTTTAAATTATTTTTTTTCTACGGAAATAGATTTAAGCTTGGGTTTTGACCTGAAAGGTAAACCTCTTTATTTGTTGAAGGGGCTACAAATCCTTGAAAATTGCTTCATTTGTTATTTACTTACGTGTTATATTACACAAGACTGTCCAAGAAACAAGGCCTGAGGCCAAGATTTTCAAACGTGACTGCTGATTGCAGGTACTTCTAGTTTTGTCAACCAAACTTCAGACAATTTTAGTGCCTTTTGTAAAATGAAATGTCCTAGCTCAAGGGTTCAGTGAAACCTGCTTCTTCAGTAGCTGCTAAATTTATTAGCGTTGCTTTGCTGAGCAGGAGCTCACCCTGAGCAGTTACGATGGTTCGAAGCTACTGAAGGTGAAGGGCTCTGGAGCAGAGGCTCGCGCCGAGGGACCCTTTCTCCAGTGGCAAAACCGCAGCGGCGAGGCGGCAAAAAGCGCCGAGAGAGAGAAATGAGACCCCAGCCCCCTCCCCGAGCGGGAAAGCGAGAGGTGCCAACGAGCGGCAGCTCTGACTCAGCGGGGGCGGACTCGAGTGTGACAGCGGCCAAACCCCCTCACGGATAAGAGCAGCCCCCAGGGAGCACGGGCGACCAGAGCCGGCAAACAGCGGCGGCGCAGCAGCCCGGAAGCGGCGCAGCAGTTCGCGCGGCAGTTCGCGCGGGCAGGGCGAGCGGGGAAGGCGACAGGCAGGGTGCAGCCGCCCCTCCTGGCAACTCAAGTAGTGGGCATCGCCTATCCAGGAGATATTCTAGCCATGGTTACCACCCGTGGTAAAGCTGTTGCTCGAAGGAGTGTGGGGACCCAGACGGAGGCCCCACGCAAGAACGCAGGTGTCCAGGTCTCCGGCTGCAGGGAGTGCCTGAGCCTGGCGCTCGTACCGGAGGACAGCAGAGACAGCAGCTGTGTTCGGTGCGAGCAGGTGAATGACCTGCTCAGCCTGGTGGCAGAGCTGAAGGAGGAAGTGGAGAGGCTGAGGAGCATCCGGGAGTGTGAGAGGGAGATCGACTGGCGGGGCAGCACCCTGCCCTCCCTGAGGCAGAGGCAGCAGCAGGCGGCTCCACAGAAAGCAGAGAACCCCCTACCCTCTTGCCACCGAGCAGAAAGAGGGGGCCTAAGAGATGGGGGGGAATGGAAACGGGTCCCTGCTCGGGGTGGCAAGCGAATCCCCTCCCGGCCTCCCTCCCCTGCCCAGTTGCCCTGAAGCAACAGATATGGGGCTCTGGAATGTGAGGGACCGGCCACAGAGGAAGTGGGTGAAGGTGAAGCTCCATCCAGGGGGTTGCCTAGAATGAGTCAGACAGCCCCACGTATTATGACTGCCTCAGCTAAGAAAAAAAGGAGGGTCATTGTCACAGGTGATTCCCTTCTGAGGGGAACAGAGGGCCCGATCTGCCGACCGGACCC
Organism: Opisthocomus hoazin; assembly: GCF_030867145.1. Lineage (NCBI taxonomy): Eukaryota > Metazoa > Chordata > Aves > Opisthocomiformes > Opisthocomidae > Opisthocomus > Opisthocomus hoazin. The sequence goes on along the minus strand of NC_134414.1, from coordinate 48,413,361 downwards.
ATCCCACAGGGAATTCTGCCGCCTCCCTGGGGGCCGGGTTAGGGATGTTGCGAAGAAACTCCCTGGTCTGGTGCGGCCTTCTGATTATTACCCCCTCTTGGTAATGCAGGTTGGCGGGGACGAGATTGCAGAGAGAAGTCCCAAGGCCATCAAAAGGGACTTCAGGGCACTGGGGCGACTGGTTGAGGGATCAGGGGCGCAGGTGGTGTTTTCTTCCATCCCATCAGTGGCAGGGAACAGCACTGAAAGGGGCAGGAAAACTCACCTGATTAACAAATGGCTCAGGGACTGGTGCCATCAGTCAAATTTTGGCTTCTTTGATCACGGGGAGGTGTACACAGAACCGGGCCTGCTGGCAACAGATGGAGTCCAGCTATCTCAAAGGGGAAAAAGGATTCTTGCCCACGAGCTGGTGGGGCTCATTGAGAGGACTTTAAAACTAGGTTCGAAAGGGGAAGGGGACATCACCCAGCTCACTAGGGATGAGCCCAGGCTTGGTGTGCCAGGGTCAGATCGACAGCACAGCTCAAGTGTGCCTATACCAACGCAAGTAGTATGGGCAATAAACAGAAGGAGCTGGAAGCCATTATACAGCAGGACAGCTACGACTTGGTCGCCATCACAGAAACGTGGTGGGACAACTCACATGACTGGCATGCTGTCATGGATGGCTACAGACTCTTTAGGAAAGACAGGCCAACAAGGAGAGGAAGTGGAGTTGCTCTGTATGTGAGGGAGCAACTGGAATGCATTGAGCTCTGCCTGGGGGTGGATGAAGAAGGAGTTGAGAGCTTATGAGTTAGAATTAAGGGACAGCCTCATATGGGAGACATTACGGTGGGTGTGTACTACAGGCCACCTGACCAGGAGAAGGAAGTTGATGAGGCCTTCTAGCAAAAGCTGCAAGCAGCCTCACAGTCAGGGGGACTTCAACCACCCTGACATCAGCTGGGAAGACCACACAGGCACGTGCAATCCAGGAGGTTCCTGCAGAGCATCGATGACAACTTTCTGATGCAAGTGGTGGAGGAACCAACAAGGAAAGGCACTCTGCTGGACCTTGTACTAACAAACAAGGAGGGACTGGTGGAGGATGTGGAGGCTGGAGGTAGACTTGGCTGCAGCGACCATGAAATAGTGGAGTTCAGGATCCTGTGTGGAGGAAGCAGCGTGATAAGCAGGATCAAAACCTTGGACTTCAGGAGGGCTAACTTTGGCCTCTTCAAGGAGGTACTAGGAGGAATCCCGTGGGCCAGTGCTCTCGAAGGCAGGGGGGTCCAAGAGTGCTGGTCGCTCTTTAAACGTCACTTCCTCCATGCTCAGGAGCAGTGCATCGCCCTGAGAAAGAAATCGAGCAAAGGAGGCAGGAGACCTGCACGGTTAAACAAGGAGCTTCTAGCAGAGCTCAGGTGGAAGAGAATGGTCCATGGAATGTGGAAAGAGGGGCAGGCCACTTGGGAAGAGTACAGGAATGTGGTCAGAGCATGCAGGGATGCGACGAGGAAGGCCAAAGCCCACCTGGAATTGAAGCTGGCAAGGGATGTCAAAAACAACAAGAAGGGCTTCTTCAACTACATCAGCAGCAAAAGGAAGGCTAGGGACAACGTGGGGCCGCTGCTGAATGAGGCGGGTGTCCTGGTGACGGAGGATGCGGAGAAGGCAGAGCTACTGAATGCCTTCTTTGCTTCAGTCTTCAGTGCTAAGACTGGCCCTCAGGAATCCCAGGCCCCGGAGGTAAGAGAGGAAGCCTACAAAGAGGATGACTTTCCCTTGGTCGAGGAGGACTGTGTGAGGGATAGTTTAAGCGATCTGGACATCCACAAATCCATGGGCCCCGATGGAATGCACCCACGAGTGCTGAGGGAGCTGGCGGATGTCATTGCTGAGCCACTCTCCATCATCTTTGAGAGGTCCTGGAGGACAGGAGAGGTGCCCGAGGACTGGAGAAAGGCAAATGTCACTCCAATCTTCAAAAAGGGCAAGAAGGAGGATCCAGGAAATTACAGGCCGGTAAGCCTTACCTCCATCCCGGGAAAGGTGATAGAGCAGCTTATCCTGGAGGTCATCATCAAGCAAGTGGAAGAAAAGAAGGTTATCAGGAGTAGTCAGCATGAATTCACCAAGGGGAAATCATGCCTGATCAATCTGATAGCTTTCTACGATGGCATGACTGGCTGGGTAGATGAAGGGAGAGCCGTGGATGTTGTCTACCTAGACTTCAGCAAGGCTTTCGACACTGTCTCCCATAATATCCTCCTAGGGAAGCTCAGGAAGTGTGGGCTGGATGAGTGAACAGTGAGGTGCACTGAGAACTGGCTGAATGGCAGAACTCAGAGCGTTGTCATCAGTGGCGCTGAGTCTAGTTGGATGCTGGTAACTAGTGGTGTCCCCCAGGGGTCAGTACTGGGCCCAGTCTTGTTTAACTTCTTCATCAATGACCTGGATGAAGAGTTAGAGTGTACCCTCAGCAAGTTTGCTGATGACACCAAACTGGGAGGAGTGGCAGACACACCAGAAGGCTATGTTGCCATTCAGCGTGACCTGGATAGGCTGGAAAGTTGGGCAGAGAGGAACCTGATGAGGTTCAACAAAGGCAAATGCAGGGTCCTGCACATGGGGAGGAACAACCCCACACATCAGTACAGGCTTGGGGCGGACCTGCTGGAGAGCAGCTCTGTGGAGAGGGACCTGGGTGTCCTGGTGGACGACAGGTTAACCATGAGCCAGCAGTGTGCCCTGGCTTCCAAGAAGGCCAATGGCATCCTGGGGTGCATTAGGAGGAGTGTGGGCAGCAGGACGAGGGAGGTTCTCCTTCCCCTCTACACTGCCCTGGTGAGGCCTCATCTGGAGTACTGTGTCCAGTTCTGGGCTCCCCAGTTCAAGAAAGATGAAGAGCTACTGGAGAGAGTCCAGCGAAGGGCTACAAGGATGGTGAGGGGACTGGAACATCTCTGCTGTGAGGAGAGGCTGAGGGAGCTGGGCTTGTTCAGCCTGAAGAAGAGAAGGCTGCGAGGGGATCTAATATATACTTCTAAATATCTGAAGGGTGGGTGTCAGGAGGATGGGGCCAAGCTCTTTTCAGTAGTGCCCAGCGACAGGACAAGGGGCAATGGGCACAAACTGAGGCACAGGAAGTTCCATCTGAACATGAGGAAGAACTTGTTCCCTCTGAGGGTGACAGAGCACTGGAACAGGCTGCCCAGGGAGGTTGTGGAGTCTCCTTCTCTGGAGATATTCAAGACCCGCCTGGACAAGGTCCTGTGCAGCCTGCTGTAGGTGACCCTGCTTCAGCAGGAGGGTTGGACTAGATGACCCACAGAGGTCCCTTCCAACCCCTACTATTCTGTGAGTCTGTGATTCTGTGATTCCACCATTGTCAGTATCACACCATTTCAAGTGGAAGCCTCTTATGTAAAAAGCTTCATATTCAAAGGGAGAGGAAACAAAGACTTTATGAAATTCAAGCTCTTAAAAAGAAACAGGTTAGAAATTAAAAAATTTAGGCATCCAGAGTACTTGGAAGCTTTGCAAATGTCCACACAAAAGATAAATCCTGTTATGCAGTTTGGGAGAATTTTTACATAATCTGTAGATAAACATGATGTGTTCATCCAAGTTATAGTAACTGGTTGTCATAGTCCAGTGACTTGGTTAACTGATGTTCTAAACTTGGATCATAAAGACAGAGACCGATTCATTTTGCTGTGTACAGCAAAAGGACAAGAAGAAACAGGTACCAGTTGCAACAAAGGCAACTCCAACTGGATATAAAGGGAAAAATGAAAATGAGAATATATAACTATAACAGCTTTCACAGAGAAGTTCTCAGATCTCCACCTTTGGAGATACTCAAAACCTGAGGTGAGCAAGGCCCTGAGAAACCTGATTCTGACTTTGCCCAGTTGAAAGCAGGTTAGCCTAGCTGACCTGCGCAAGTCTCTTCCAACCTCGGTTTTTTATGGTTCTAGAACTACGAAACTTACGTGCATGATGCCCTTGTAGGTGTAACACTTTCTATATCCAGTTATGCAAGGAGCAAAATTTTATCCTATTAATAGCATTTATCAGATCTAGAATAGAAATTGCTGGGATATGTTTAAGGATTCACAGCTTTTTGATCTTCTATATCAGGAGGCCAGAAGAATGAGCTGCACTAACAGCAAGATGTGAAACAAGATACAGACAGTGAATACAGAGAGGATAAAAAAAGCACCTATTCTAGTCATTTAAGTAATAAGAATGGAAGGTGTAGCAACTTTGTCAATCCTTTCTCAGACCAATTTTCTAGCAATAAATAAATAAAAGGCAAAGTGAGCGAATAATATGGATAATAACAAAAGGAACAGCTTTTGGGGATTAAGAAAGTAAATGGACCTAAAGTGAACTTGTCCATTCATTTTTTATTGGGTGCACTGGCCAGACAGTCTTAGGGAAACTTGGAAATCATGAGTTGGAACAGGTGCTTTTAAAACAGATTACCTTTATTTTTTCAAATTGCTTCCTTGAAACTGGTTTGTACTGAGAGGCAACCAAATATTTTGTAATTCTATTGATTTTTCCCACTCTACAGAAGACTTTGAAACAGTTCATTTGGCTTGTTGGCTTCTCTACCAAGTAGTTTTTATCATGCAGGTTGGGAAGCTGAGGTATGGAAAAGTTAAACTTTACATTTTCAGGCTGCAGAGATAAAAGGAGTATCTTTGGGCTTCACAGTATCTGTGAAGCATTGTAGTACAAGTATATTTATCTAGGGCTCAGTGCTGAAGGATTTTGTAGGTAAAAAGTGCTTTTGTTTTGGGGGTACTAATTACTGGGTGAATTATGAAGTAGGGGGAAGAAGAAGAAAGATGTGGTTAGAAAAGCAGGCTAAGAGAATGAGACTGCAAGAGAATTTGGAATAGAACATAGGGATGGCGGAAGAGAGATTTCAGCTGTCACGATGGAAGTAAAGAGTGGTACAATAAGGAGAAATGGGATTATAAAGATACTCTTTAGAAAGATCTGGTAAGATATAGATGCAGCAAACAAACTCATTTGGCAGGCTCCTGGGCAAACAGACATTGTTTTCAATTCCATTCAGAAGCAACTAATAACCGTTTGGCTTCTGTTCACTGTGACCAAACTGATGCTGCAGAATCTGGCTTTTCAGTGATGGGATGATATCTTGGAAGCCAGAAATAAGTTTCTGCATGAATCTCTTGAACAATCTGAACTCAATTTAACAATTGAAGAGGACAGAGATAAAGCATTACCTTCTTTGTGAGCTGATCAATAACAAGCACACCTCTGGGAAACAGATGCTGGTATTACCCTTTGAAGCCATTTCAGAGGTGGAAGCTGAACAAGTTCACAGGCCACCTTGCACAGAACTTACAGAGGCAGTAAATAATAAGAAGAAAAAGCTCTATTTCTCAGTTTCTTCCAGGTGAGATCTTATCCTATCTGCCTCTGACTCAAACCTCTACAATGCTGTAAGTGTACACACGGCATCTAGTAAGAAGATAAAACTGAAGTGGAGAATTAAGAGTTGAAAACAAAATCGCTGTGAAAAGTGAAAGAAAGCTATAGACAAACACAGATAAAAAAGGTAAATTAAAAGGATTATAGTACAAAAATTAGTTCATGGATTTCAGAATTCAAAATGCCTAAAAAGAAACTGCAGAAGTATCCACGTGCCTAATTCAAATCTGTAATGAATAATCTGCCTTTTTGAAGTATGTAAAGCTTAACAAATGTTTCTGTTAGTGGCCTGAAAGCTCCTTGGGCTTTAATAATGATATTTTGGTTCCTCTTTGCAGCACCTAGATGCCTAGCTCTGGCATAACCTTCTCTTGGGAGCCAAAATCTAAGGTGAACAGTGTGATGCAATGTGCGTAGAAATCTCAACACGAAACCAAGCAGAAGAATTAAAATGAAGGAAATAAACAGCTGCCGGTCACAACCATTTCCACAGTTCCACATCCCAAGGGTCCAATACCCCATATGCCCTACTACCAGGCTGAACAATGTACTTTTGCTCTTGTTCTCTTTTTATTGCTGTTTCTTTTAGCAGTAAGTTGAGGACTTCTGTTTTCCCTGTACACATCAAGCTGTAACTATTTAGTGTTAGCACTCTACAGGAAGAGAAGAGAGGGAACGTGAACCCACTGAGAGTAGGAAGCAACCTGAATGCCCACCTCACACTTCCTTGGGAAAGCATTCCTACCACTTGACTCAAGAAGTGGACAGCCACAGGTGTCCTATAGATCCTGTCTCCTAAAAGCATGCTACAGGTGTGTCTACATTAGCAACTTTCCATGCAGAAAGCGGCCTTTGTGGCATGAATTTTCCTTGCATCTGTGCGTGTGGTGTGCATTCAAGCTCCTAAAGCAGTTTCATTTCCTGGTGAAACCCAGTCATGCTGAAGGATATAATCTGGATTTTGCCATTTGCAGTGTGGACTCTAGGTCCCTTAGCAGCTGGTGCTCTGTACCAGCCTAGGACCAGCTACTGTTGGAAACTTTGTTGCTATAATGCCATGGTGAGGTCGTGCAGTCCTAGAACTGCAACAGATCGCACCATGTCATACTGTGATTCCTTCCCTCCTTGCACCACAGCAATCAGCAGCAATGGAAACACACTCAATGACTTGAACTGCTGGGTTTTGCAATGTGTTGGCTCCAAAGGGTCAAATAAACCCTACTGAGGTTCAGGTTTCAAGTGGAGCTGATAAATCAAAGCTGATAGGTGGGGCTTTGGCTTGAGTGAGGCTTTTGAACAGGCTGTGAGGCGACTGAGGAGGCATCTAATAAAGTGGTAAAGGAATGGCATCAGGGTTACGGTGCGTTGCCATATTTCATCTTCTTTGCATGTATTGTGCTTAAATTAATCAATAAAATGTTTATTGATTAAAAAGTTTTTTTCTTTTTTTTTCCTGCCAGGTGTTACTTGAGTGGACACCATGGTAATAGTGACTAGTGCTTTTCCTTTTAATTTACTAAGCCACTATCAGCATACATAAAGATTATATTTGGGACTGTATGAAGCATGTATTTTGCGAGAACAATAGCTGTCACTTACCTTAGGACTTCTGCTGACCCTGGACCCTCCTATTATACTTGCACTGGTAGATGAGTTGTACAATGCAATTTTGTAACAGTCTGCAGTTGTATGTTATATTCAAGTTTAAAAATACTTCAGCCTTTTAACAAATGTTGCATATTCTTCTAAGTGGTGGTCATTAAAGAGAGTGCCACTATATCATCCCTTTGCATTTAATTTGGGACAGAAAGAGCAAACTGTATTTTGAGCAAGGTTTATTCCTTTTTCAATTCAAGTAATTCTAATCTAAGCTGGCCAAGTTCGATTTAAATTATTCTGCGGATTGTTGGTGATGTGCTTTTATTTGAATCAGCAAGCATTTGACCATGGCAAATGAGCTTCTGGCAAAAAAGAACAGTAGAGTCAGGGGACATCTTTGATAACTGCAGTTTGCTTTTGTGCACTGTGAACAGTTTTTGCTGTTAAAAGTTTTATTTTTCTTAAATATAGTTCCATTCAGGGCAAAAAGAACTGCTTTCTTCTTTGATCTTCATCCCATTCCTCTACCACTCTATGTAAGGAATGAAGTTTAACAGAAATGCAAGTAAAAATTGAAATGCTCGGATTCCACCGGTTCTCCATTTTGCTCTTTTAACTCAATGGCAGTCTTTTAATACTTTTTTTTTTCCTAGCTGTTATGACTTCCAAAATATATATCAAAAACATCTTATGTAGTTTCTCATATTTGATTAAGCTTTAGCAGTGCAATAACTAAGGATTCTCAATCTGTAGACCACAGAAAGCTCAACAGAAGCATCTACTTGGCTGACAGAATACTTCTGTCAGCCTCCTTCTCAAAGGCAGAATGGGAGCTAGCAAGTACTGAATGAATCATTTTAGTAGCACCTACAGCTGATGCTATCTGTGATTTTTTCTCTGAGTCACTGCTTTACCTGCTAACCATACATCCCCTGCAGTTCTGCACGTATGCAATAAATCCAACACCTTCAAAGAAACAAAAGGCCTACGTGTACAAGGCTTTGCTTATATCCTGTGCTTCCAGAGTATGCTGATTTTACTGAGCGCATGCAAAGCTGTCATTCTTTATATATTCAACAAACTAGAGTTTTCCAGGACATGAAAAATGTCCATTACATATCCAAGGCAATCACCCTGAATGCACACAGTAGGACATCCTAGGATATGGCACAGTTTATATACCATGGCCGTCCTTTGATCTTAACAAAACAGAATTAAACCAAAAACCACTAAAAACTCCAACCAAATAAAAAGGTTGGGATTATTCTCTTAGGCTGTTATAACGGAAAATTGAATGAAGTCAAAAGTTTTAAAGTCATGGGAATTGATAATTCGTGCTGCTGTGTTGTTAGAATGGTCTCTGGCCAAGTGGTGGCCCGTGCCAGCTAGCTCTGCTGCTGACAATTCTGGGGAGCGGTGCAGCAGGTAGTGTGGGTCAGGATCAGAAGATAGTTTGTGAGCAGCTGGCTTGGCTTTGGAGAGTGAGGGAGTATTGCGTATGAAGAGTCCTCTATACTGTTTGGACTCAGACTCTGCAACTGTAATGATTACATGTAATTTACTGACCTATATCTTGCTCAAGTATACTACCCACACAACTACTCAGTGTACCTTACCACAAACCACTCCTAACCCTCAGTCACATTCAAATTGTAACACCTCCATTCAGCTCTAATCACCTGCACTTGCTGCCATTGTGAAATGTCCTCTCATGTTTCTAGACTCTACTCCACCAGATGGAGGATGGGGCCAGACTCTTTTCAGTGGTGCCCAGCGACAGGAGAAGGGGCAATGGGCACAAACTGAAGCACAGGAAGTTCCGTCTGAACATGAGGAAGAACTTCTTCCCTCTGAGGGTGACGGAGCACTGGAACAGGCTGCCCAGAGAGGATGTGGATTCTCCTTCTCTGGAGGTAATCAAGACCCGCCTGGACAAGGTCCTGTGCAGCCTGCTGTAGGTGACCCTGCTTCGGTGGGAGGGTTGGACTAGATGACCCACAGAGGTCCCTTCCAACCCCTACCATTCTGTGATTCTGTGAGATGCCCCATTATTCAGCTACTCACCTGAAGAATGCTTTTTCTGGGAGAGGAGAACCAGAAAGATTCACCCCTAGCCTGATTATCTCTGAAACAGGTGACTTTTACTATAGCTAATCAGGCTAGAATGAGGCCGAGTCCCTTTTTCTACCAGGTTGACACGTTCTCAGTTCACTGTGCTTCAGTGCTACTCACAAACACTTGCATGAGGAGTGAAGGGTTCTTTCATTCTCAGTAAGGAATGGGATCCTCCAACTTGAGATTTCTTTTCAGATACCTCTACCTCTCCTCAAAATCAAGACCCTCCAGAGAATTAATGACTGATGTAGAAGAAGCTTTAAGTCTTAACATGATTTGAATTTTCCCAGGGAAATGCCTATTTCTCCTGAATTCCTCCTGAAATGAACAGAATTCTTAGTTACCGAAGTTCATGAGCTCGCTTGTCTCCAGATTTTATTCTTTCAAATTATTATTGTTCATATATTTCTAATATTTTTCATTAATTTATTCTTTTTTGTGTGTTTGCATTCAAATACATATGCTGATATCAGGGTCCTGTTTTGAAGTCTTGAGACACTCTGGTGAGAGTTATAGCAATATATCAGTCACTCCTAGAAGGGTGACAAGTGACCATTGGTAGGGATGTGTCCATACTTTTCTGCAGGGCGTGATCCCCTTTAAATCCCAAGACCTGAGTAATGGCATGCAAATTGAGAATAATGAGTAGGAATCAAGCAGGCAGAGTTTTTTAAAGGAGTTACAAATCTTTCCTGGCACTGAAGCAGTAAGAAGATTGAATAAACACATTCATACTTAGTTTGTCAAAGATATGGTTTGGTTTGTACTGGGATTTTAAAACTGCATGGATATCCATTTAAAGTTTCAGCGGGCGCTTGTGCTTTTGTAAAATCCCATGAAGTGCTTAGCTTCATCCTACCTTAGTTGCATACCTCCAGAAATCTGGCCTCTAGAGGTGAAAGAATCTTGGACAATGGCCCTATTGTTAATCATTATTTCCAGTATAACGTAACAAATGTTCCAACCTTGAAAGGAGGCAGGGGAGTAAAACCCTAGGCCTGCCTCCTTATCCTTTTTCCTTCCAGGTTTTATTCTTCTACAGCTGTAGCAGTAGAAAGCAGCTACAACTAAGAATATGAATCATCGTTGCTATCGTCATTAACATAATGCCCATGTGTAGATTTATCTGCAGACTTTCAGTCTGATAAACTGTTGGCATGTAAATATTTCCTTGAAGAAATTCCAGTCCAGCTGCTTTTGTTTACAAATCTATCAATGGTTAACACCATAGAATGTATTTTTCCAGTATCTGAATTATAATTACAGCTTGTTTAATTGTGAATTAATTATAAAAGAGGAAGACAAAGCTAAATAATAAATATTTTGCAGATTTTGGAACAATGCCAGCTTTGCCTGCATTCATTTTGGGAAAATGAGGACTTACGCTTGTAAGTCTCCATTCTACTGTTCTTTGTTATTATTTATTTGTACAGTTAATTGTGCAAGAAACGCTTTCTGAATAATTATTTCATTGAACTTATTTTGTCTTCAGAGGTTCTTCTTCTTATTCCTTGTTTTACTTCTTGACTTCTGCTTCGTCATTCAGTAGATTTAATTGAGTTGGTTTTGATACAGCAGTCACAGAAATATCTAAAGTGACCTGAATACTGAGTATTTGCAGGTTTAAAAAAAACTTTTTGAGATACAGGATCAAAGAAGCTTTGGAATTTGGCTTGTGCTTGGCAGCAGGTTATTGGCTTTGCTTGTTGCTATTTTGACCACCGATGTGGAGAGACGTGCTTTGAATTTATTGAGTTCTCAGTGGTTTGTATAATCATTTGTTACAACTTAATTACAGTTTGGTACATTTTGTATGGATCTGCTCTGGAGACAGATGATGAAATTTATTATCCCTAAATTAGGATAGCTAAAAGTTAGATTTGAGCTATGTATTATAGACCTATTTATAGCCAATGGGCAAAATACACACCTCAAAAGAATAAATCAGTTATTATCAACCCTTGGGTGCCTATTTTAGAATTGGATGAATCGGTTGTGAAGGTGTCTATTTGTCTTTATTAGCCAATGAAGGGGTACATTTTAGCCAACAGCTATGGCAGGAAATGAGGTTTGCATGGGAGTTGCCTATAAGAGCTATTGGGAAGCACAAGTCAGTTCTGCCATACTAAACCAATTCAAACTGAACCAAAGCAAACCAAACTACTTCCAGAATTTCATATCCTTTGAATATGTAGTTAATATCCTTCCAACTAGTTTGTGAGCCCTCTAGTGACACCAGTTAGAGGAACAATATACATATAGCTGGGTCCACCACATCTGTGTGTATTGGAAGCAATATGGCAGTTTAGACGCCCCCTGTGATACTATGTTAATGGTACTACTCCCCATAAAACTGGCTTAGACAGTTGTTTCACTGGATTAAAATATGTTATTTATGCTTTCTATCAGAAATAATTAGCGGCCTTTCTTTTAGGTACTGTTTTATGTATAGAATCATATGTTGAGTGTGAAGTTGTTTCATTTTGTTCCTATTTATTTAAGTTATAGTTCCAAAGGTTTGGTTATTAGCAATAACACTTAGAGATTAACTCTGTTCAAGTACAATATTGATTAACTCTATCATTCATAAAGCCACTAGAAAATATTTATCTGTATGATTTGTTGACTTTCCACATAATCAGCCTGTGAATTATATGACTAAATTTGATGGACTGACAATGTGAATGATAAATTCATTTGGTAGAGTATTTTTGATGTATTTTATCTTTCTCTGGTACATTATCAAAAATGAGACTTTGTCCATAACATTTAGAATATCTGTTGTAAGTAGTTGCCGTCTAGTGCCAGCACTCATTTCTATTCATAGGTAATGGGGCAATACTTATACTTTGAAGGCAATATGTTTCTCTCAATTTGTAATGGAGTCATGTAATGTCATGTCCATAATGCAAAGTAAATAACAGGCTTTGACATGAATGAATACTTCAAGCAATTGTTAAAATAACTAAGGGCGGTGGAGAGTTAGAAAGATGAAGAGAAAGAGTAGGAGGGCTGCAAATTCACTCACTGACATCTCCAACATCCTGGTTTGCAGGATGCAATGAATGGTGAATTTGAATGCATGGTGCTCATGATCTGGAATTGAATGCGTCTGATAGGACAGGAAACTGTTTTTGTGGCTTTCTCATGAAATGTTAGCTCCTTCAGGGGGATGTATCAGAAATAAGAATAACATTCTGAATCCTTATCATCATAGCAGATAGATCCATTGAGGAAAATATCTCTAAAATGGAATTATGTCATTGGGAGAGTTGGACTTGTGCCATTGTCCCTCCACAAACCTTTCAAATTTATTTGGTTTGGAAATAAATTGAAATTGAGGGCTCTCTTGACAGGTCAACCAGGTATATGAGAGCTTAGCAGGGTTTTTTTCAAAGCAGTATTAACAAAATTCTGCAGTAAGAACTTACTGAGCGATTCCATAGGTGTTGTGTGATTTTTAAAAGAAGCTAAATCAGTCTCCTGTACTGATTTTTCAGCAGCACCATGAGAATTAAATATTTTCTATTTTTAAAATATCTGTGAAAGTGGGCGTGACATCTGTGGAAAGAAAAAGTCACGTTGGAACAATTCCTTTAAAAGCATGGTAACCCCTAAATGTATAGATCCCTGTACAACTGAGTTCACGCAAAATGAGTATATTAGTACATTAATTTAATAGTTTTTCATTTGAGTATAAATAATGAAAAGGTGACAATTCAAGACCTTTTTTTTTTCCTGGGCTATTCATTTTTACCTACCAGACTCATTTGCCACGTGTCTTCCCACTTCTTTTTCAGTGCGAAGGATTGTAGTTCTTCACTTTGCTCCAGTCATGGTTCAAGATCCCAAGGTCTCACTCCTTGGGTAAAGGTGCGTTACTTCAATTCACACTTAAGAAATGTGATCGATGGGAGGCATGCCATGCAGAGGCACCGTGACAGGCCTGAGACATGGGCCTGTGCAAACCTCATGAAGTTCAACAAGGCCAATTGCAAGGTTCTGCACATGGATTGGGGCAATCCCAAGCACAAATACAGGCTGGGTGGAGAATGGCTTGAAAGGAGCCATGAGGAGAAGGACTTGGGGATGTTGGATGACTGGAAGCTCAGTATGACATGGCAATGTGCACTTGTGGCCCATTAGGCCAACCATCTCCCAGACTGCATCAAGAGCAGTGTGGCCAGCAGGTCAAAGAAGGTGATTCTGCCCCTCTGCTCTGGTGAGACCCCACCTGGAGTCCTGCATCCAGCTCTGGAGCCCTCAGCACAGGAAAGACATGGACATGTTGGAGCGGGTCCAGAGGAAGGCCACAAAAATGATCAGAGGGCTGGAACACCTCTCCTACGAGAAAAATCTGAGAGAGTTGTACTTGGTCAGCCTGCAGAAGAGAAGGCTGTGGGGAGACCTTACAGCAGCCTTCCAGTACCTGAAGGGGGCCTACAAGAGAGCTGGAGAGGGACATTTTACAAGGACATGTAGTGATAGGACAAGGGGTAATGGCTTTAAACTGAAAAAGGGTATATTTAGATGAGATATAAGAAAGAAATTCTTTACTACGAGGATAGTGAAATACTGGAACACATTGCCCAGTGAGGTGATAGATGCCACCTCCCTGGAAGTGTTCAAGGCCAGGCTGGATGGGGCTTTGAGCAACCTGGTCTAGTAGAACGTGTCCCTGCCCATGGCAGGGGGGTTGGAACTAGATAATCATAGAATCATAGAATACTTTGGGTTGGAAGGGACTTTTAGAGGTCATCTAGCCCAACCCCCATACAGTGAGCAGGGATATTTTCAACTAGATCAGGTTGCTCACAGCCCCGTCCAAGCTGGCCTTAAATGCTTCCAGGAAGGGGGCCTCCACTACCTGTCTGGGCAATCTCTTCCAGTGTTTCACCACCCTCATTGTAAAAATTTCTTTCTTATATCTAGTCTAATTCTACCCTTCCTTAGTTTAAAGCCATTACTCCTTGTCCTATTGCAATAAGTCCTGCTGAAGATATTTTCCCCATCTTTCCTATAGATCCCCTGCAGGTACTGGAAGGCTGCTGTAAGGTCTCCATGCAGCCTTCTCTTCTCCAGGCTGAACAGCCCCAACTCTCTCAGCCTTTCCTCAGAGGAGAGGTACTCCAATCCTCTGATCATCTTTGTGGCCCTCCTCTGGACCCACTCCAACAGTTCCATGTCCTTCTTGTGCTGGGGGCTCCAGAGCTGGATGCAGGACCCCAGGTCGGGTCACACTAGATTGGAGTAGAGGGACAGAATCCCCTCCCTCGACCTGCTGGCCACACTTCTCTTGATGCAGTGCAGGATACTGTTGGCCTTCTGGGCTGCGAGCTCACATTGATGGCTCATGCCCAGCTTTTCATCCACCAGTACCCCCAAGTCCTTCTTGGCAGGGCTGCTCTGAATCCCTTCATCCCCCAGCCTGTATTGATAGTGGGGGTTGCCCCGACCCAGATGCAGGACCTTGCACTTCAGCTTTTTGAACCTCACGAGCTTCTTTAATGTCCCTTCCAACCCAAACCATTCTATGATTCTATGATTCTATGAAATCATGTAAGCTGTGATTTTCAGATTTCTTAATACTCCTGTTAATTTTGGCATCTAGAAAATCAGGTAACTGATTACCTGTGTATGAAAAATCAACTGCAGTTGCCTCTAGAACTTTTGGGATGAATTCTACAATCAGTTTTATCTATAACTTCTAGCCTTAATGTGCCCTTTTAAACAAAGTGAAAATATCAGATAACAAAGGGATTTTTTACTACCCCTTCACTATCTCCCTTAAGACTTTATTCCCAGGCTTCAGCCCTCTGTCTTCTGTGTGTGAATGTAGCTATGTGTGAATACTGCTGATTGCATTGTGAGATTGCAGACGATTAAAAAAAAGAGTGTAGTAGGAAGTGAGATTTACCTTTTGACTTCTTTTCAGGCTTTTCCATCTGCTGTAATACTCACTCATACACACATGCACATGCACACGCACTTCAGCTTCTAAGCGCAAAGTGATTTTGGTGGTGAAAATGAGTGAAACTGATCTTGCCAAGAGTAATCTCCCTCCACCTCCCTTTCCTTTTCACAAGCCTGTCTAAACCCTGAGCTGACACTGAAGATGATGCCCACAATTTCTGTTCCAAATCCTGATCCAGCAAACCTAGAGTTAAATTCTGTTTCTTTTCAGAGCCCAAGGAACAAAGTTACACTGGGAAGCAAAGCCATACTGTGCCATACTTTCTTCCTGATGGAAGGAAGAAATGTCATAAGGTTTCTGTTGCTTCTGCAGTAGAATTCACCCAAGGAGTAATTTTATGTTCTGGAATGTGCAGAGAACCTAGAAGCCTTTGGCTAGAAAAAAAATATAATTTGTGTGTTAAGTCTCTTTTGAGCCGTGTAGTGCTACTGGGCACTACATTACAGCTTAGAACACTTCCTGTGGATTGTGGCCTCTTCCCAGATCATTCTCCTATGAACAGCTGTAACATATTGGGCCTTCTTAGCTTTCTCTTTATTCTTCACTGCACTCATCTGGTCTTTCCCATACCCTGATCGTTATCCCTTTCAAAACTACTTTGCTAGCCATTCCACACATTTCTTGTTGCATTATAAAAAGGAAAAAACAAAACAAAAAAAAAAACCCCACAAAACCAAAACCCAAAAAGAAAAAAAGCAAGAAAAGAAAAAAAAAAAAACCTGTTTGTCTGGTAGAAACTGCCTTTGGAAAGCCATGATTTATCCCATTTTTAGATTATCTTACTTCCTCCGAAAAACAACCCTGATCTTTCAAAACATTTCAGACCACTAGGAGCTCAAACATTGTCCTAAACAAACAAACAACATATAACAAAAATCAATTCTTTGAGACACTACCTATCATTTATGATGCAGAACATGTTTGCGATTGAAAACAGTCACAATGTGCAATGTATACATCTTCTTGCAAGAAAGCAAGTAAGCCAGGTATAACACAGACCACTAAACATATTTTGGCATTAAGGTGGGTACTTACAAGACTCATATATACCACGTACAAGATTAATTTTCTTTCATTACATTTTAAATCATTTCATGGATACGGTAATTACACTATACTCTGACCATGTCAATCAATCACTGCTCTGAATCAATATGGTAGGATTTTTTCAACTATTTATAAATAACAATACTCATATATGCCAAACATCTTATAAAAGTAAAATTAGTTAGAATAAAGAACATGTTTGTTCTTGTATTGATTTAACTCCTTGGCGTGCTCTGTAGGGTTGCCATATGTATGTCTTTCTTTAAATTCAAGCTTCTGTTTAACTTTTTCTTTGCAACAGAGTTTTCCTTACTTGCCTCATTTCACTTTCCATTCTGTGTTACGGATAAACATGAAGTGAAATGGATTTGTAGGCTTATTTATTCAGATGTACAAGTGAATAATTTTACAAGCACAAATTGCAACTGTTCACTTTTCACTGGAAACCAATAGAAGGAAAATGCTGTACAAAAGGTTGACTGAAAACATTAATTTTCCATTAAGATTGTGCCTTGCAGAAAGATACGGGGTTAGGGGAAGAAAAAAAAAAGAAAGGATTAAGGAAACCATGGTCAATACAGGTTATCTCAACCATTTCAAAAATTAATTTTGAAGTGTTACCTAATGAAAATTTGATGGCAATTTAATGCAAATAAACATTAAATCTGTGTAATGTGTCTCCTTCTGGATTTTTAGTTACTATTTTATTTTATTTTATTTTATTTTATTTTATTTTAATCTTTTTATGGATTATGTATTTATTTCCTTCCCTCTCACAGTGAATTCCTTGTCCAAGTGAAGTGACTCAGGTGACTTAAGAACTGGGCCATCAAAGAGTGAAGGGAAAACTGAGATGAACCTTCAATATTTCCTTTAGTTTTTCAAATGAACTAAGGAAATTTTTTGCAGCCTCAATACAAAACTATCTGTTAGCCACAATGTTAATTCAAAGCCAGTCTTAAGTTCATGAACCTTAGCAAACCTTTTGATGAACCTCATTTATGTGTGGCATTTGTAATGAAACAAAATACCATGAGAGTTTCACGTGGTTTTGGGTTTCATTGCAAACATCTTGAATGTAATTACTATTACTTTGAAAGTATAATATGCCATAGAGCAAATCTTTGTTAGGCGTAAACTGACGACTCTGCATTGAGTTCACTGTCAGGAAACAGCCTTCATGATTTGATCCTTTAATTAATAAACAATGCTTGTCATTGACACCAATTAAAATGAATAAAAATTATACCATATCCTTTCAATTCAGAAACATGCAAGATTTATACAAATGATGTACAGGATTTTAAGTTCCATTTGGAGACCTAAAGAAATTAACTTTTCGCCTAGAAAATGGATGTTATTATAACTGCAATAAATATGCTGACACATTACTCACTGTTATGCATCCAATCAATATTAGCCAGATTAATTCTTTTTGGTTAATCTGTAACATTTTTCTTGTCAGAACAGCATTAGTTATGCAAAAGTGGTCATATATTGTCAAACTGAGAGACTCATCTTGATTATTCTTGGTTATTTTGAGTAGAAGTAAAATCCACCTTGACTATTAGTCTGCCCTTGGGAGCCAAGCAATTTGGCTGTTATTATAATGAGGTGTGGCTCATCATAAAGGTGATTATAATGGAGTCTAAGGGAATAGGGAGTCAAGCCCACTGTATATTATCTTTCATTTTTAAAGACAGTACTTTGGAATAATGGTTGAGTATTGTAGCATCTTTGTTCATTGCATGTCTTCAGGGGTTGAGATATCCTCCAATGAACTGTTTTGATACTAATAGGAAAGCACGTTTAGAACATGAAAATCCCTGTGTCTGTTCCTTCAGGCAATTTATTCAGAGTGTAATTCACATCTGATGAATAGTTGGTGACACTGAATGGTCCAGTGAAGATTGGTGCTAATTTTGCAGTAATGCTCTCTGTTATATCTGTGTCTGAGTGGGAAGGTATTTTTCACCAGTTCATGAACATTTAAAAATCACTTTATCTGTTTGTGATCATAATATTACTTTCTGTCCTTCAATATCTTACTGGAGTTGCCCTAACATGGTTGTGTATCTGAGCTGTGATCTTTATAATCTTCTTGCTTTTCTGAAGAGGACAATGCCCAGAAACATCAGTTTCTTTTAAATCATAAGGTGTTGTTTTCATGGAAACAAAAAATTTGTCATAAAAAAATTCTATTAACATTTTTCTCCATTCCTCCCCGTGAACAACACTGATGAGAGATTAGTTTAATTAAAACTGAGTGCCTTAAAGTGTCACCAAAAAGCAAAAACAAATAGTAATCTCCTTATTATAGGATGTTATGGGGTTTAATTTTATGGTTACATGAAAGGTTTGACAGATGGAAGAAGAACCCATATGATACAAAATTGCCTTCTATAGAGGCTTTCAATGTATCTCCCAAGTGTGCTGAGGTTGAACAGGGATTGCGAACTATATCTAAGAATTTTACAAAAAGTTTCCTGAGGTGTGTGGAGAAACGTAATTCCAGAGTCCATGTGTGTATTGCATTACATTGTTAAAAGGACAGACCTGTTCTGACAAAACAGCACGGTCTTCTTATTCAAGAAGTTTGGGTGTATCTACATAAATGTAAAAAAAAATATCCCCATCCCTTTCTGTTGGCTGGAAAATGTAATATTATTTACTTTCTACTTTAGTCTTTTATGAAGTAGTCTAATGGCCTCAAAAAACAGTAGTTTCTACTATTGGCACATTTTGTGAATGCGGGCAATTCCCTTCACTTCATTATAATTTTGCTTCAGCTCTTACATTATCTTTTAAACTTGGACAGTATAAAAACAGACCTTAACCTCTTTGACCTAAAGACCTAACAGTTGATGACTTGAGGTGTTGCAACAATAATAATAGTAATTACGACAGACTGGAAGACATGAAGAAATGTATCTATTTATATACATACTCACTTGTTGAAATCTTTACCATCAGTTTAACCCACAGTTCAAAAAAAGACAGGTAAAAATTCTGCAGATCAAACCCAAAAGCTCTCTTTGTATCAATCGTGCATAACATTGCTAATTTTTACACTTCTCTGCATTACTGACTGCCATTAAAGGACTGCCATTTAATTGCAGTTACTAGGCAATGGCATGTATATATTTCTATGAAGTGTTGGCACATGATGAGAAGCATATTGAGCATTTTTTGCATAGTAGATACTTCAAATCTTTGTTTAATGCTAGGAATCTAGAGTTGTTAGGATAGCAACTATCTTTGTCAATAAGCATGTGTTTCACTGGTGGCTTCTTTTCAACTCTGATTCAGGTAGGAAGAACACAAAATAATATCGGAGAGAATATATGGCTCATAAAACTACCTTTATAAAAGTAAAACAGTTAAATACAGTATTCTAATGTAGAATTCCTCATACTCACAAATGCCTCAAGTTTCTAGACAGTCAAGGAAATATATACTTGTAACATTAGTTATGTTCTAAGTAGTCTTCTATCCTGTACACTTCATGTTATTGTAAATATTTCTTTTTTGTAAGTTGAAAAAAAAACAACCTTACCTAAAGCTTGCTCCTTCAGTTGCTTATTCTACTTTCAAATGGTTGCATATTAATTGCTCTGTTAGAAAATACTTTTAAAACTATAATATTTAGAGATGTTTTCTGCTAGGCAATAAATATATACCTCCAAAATACACTTCTTGCCTCCTGCAAGCCATGGAAGTTTCAGCAAGATCACAAACAGTCTTGCAAGGGTGCCTACTTTTCAGTCTTTGAGTGTCTGATACGACAGGAGAGTTTGCAAATATGTTTCATCCACATTGTGTTCAAAGCACAAAATACCACCAGACAGTCCATTTCTAAAGGTAGATAAGTTCCTCTCTGGCATGTGCAGTGTTCTGTTGCCATATGCTAATGTCCTGTCATTTCTCTGAGCATCTTTCTGCATGAATGCTCTACCAAGGCCCCCATGACATGCCTCTATGTGAGCTGTAAACACACTTTTAAAGTCTTGGAAAGCTTAAAAGGACTTGATGACTGGTGCTTGCTAGGATTAATGCAAGACCTTCTAATTTAACCAGTGCGCTCAAAGGGGACAGCATGTTTCACTGTAATACTATGTAGTGTTGAACACTGATTGACAACATAGACCTCCATGAATTATGATGGAATGTAATGACTTCTGACTGCTGCCTGGATGTTTAAAGTGTAGATGTATTTGAACCCCCCCCCCCCAAAAAACAAACAAACAAAAACCTTAATAGGATAATTTCCTTATTTTTTCAAGGAAAGAATGACTTAACACCTTTTGGAACATGATCAGAATAGGTAAGCAGGATGTAATTTTGAGAAATTATTGATTTAATAACCAAAAGAAGTTCTTCTCTTTAATGATTGTTGTTGTGCGTTTGCGTGGCAAGGTTTTCGTAGCGGGGGGCCATAGGGGTGGCTTCTGTGAGAAGCTGCGAGAAGCTTCCCCCATGTCTGATAAAGCCAGTGCCAGCCAGCTCTGAGACAGACCCACTGCTGCCCAAGGCCAAGCCTGTCAGTGACAGTGGTAGCTCCTCTGTGATAACATATTTAAGAAGGGGAAAAAAACCCTGCAGTCGGGAGAGAGGACTGAGACGAAGTGAGAGAAGCAACTCTGCAGACACCAAGGTCAGTGAAGAAGGAGGGGGAGGAGGTGCGCGAGATGCCGGAGCAGAGAGTTTTCCTTTGCAGAGCGTGATGAAGACCATGGTGAGGCAGGTTGTCCCCCTGCAGTCCATGGAGGTCCACGGTGGAGCAGATATCCACATGTAGCCTGTGGAAGGTACCCCACACTGGAGCAGGTGGATGCCTGAAGGAGGCTGTGACCCCATGGAGGACCCATGCTGGAGCAGCCTGTTACTGAAGGAATGCACCCCATCGGAAGGACCCACGCTGGGACAGTTGATGAACAACGGCAGTCCGTGAGAAGGACTCATGTTGGAGAAGTTTGTGGAGAATTGTCTCCTGTGAGAGGAACCTTCACGCTGGAACAGGGGAAGAGTGTGAGGAGTCCTCTCCCTGAGGAGGAAGGAGCGGCAGAGACAACATGTGATGAACTGACCACAACCCCCATTCCCCATCCCCCTGTGCCATTCGGGGGGAGGAGGTAGAGAAACAGGAGTCGGGTTGAGCCCGGGAAGAAGGGAGGGGTGGGGGGAAGGTGTTTTATAAATTAAACTTTCCTTTTCTCCCCAGGTTCAGTCTGTTTTGTCCGTAATGGTAATTGGTGAGTCAATTAAAGGATGAAGTATTTGGGCAGGATGAATAGTTGGATAATAATTGTTATCTGTCCAAACCTGTTTGTTTTGTTTTTTTGGTTTTTTTCTCCCACTTGAGAGGAGTTGAGAGAACTAGCCTTTTCCAGTTCCTCCAGTATTTCAATGACACTTAATCAAAGTGCAGATGCAGAAATCTTTATCAAATTATACATTTTTAGATACCTGATATGCGAAGAAAAGGTCTTGCATTTCAGTCATCTGAACTGAAATTTAAAATAGAGTAGAATAGAACAGAACGGAATGGAATGGAGTGGACTGGAAGAGAACAGAATACTTTCATTTGGAAGGAACCTACAACAGTCTTCTATTCCAACTGCCTGACCACTTCAGGGTTGAGCAAAAGTTAAAGCATATTATTAAGGGCATTGTCCAAATTGCAGTCGTAGGGCATCAACCACCTCTCTAGGAAGCCTGTTCCACTTTTTGACTACCCATTCTGTAAAGAAATGCTGCCTAACATCTATTCTGAACTCCCTCTAATGCAGCTTTGGACCATTCCCAAGCGTCCTATCACTGGATAGCAATGAGGTCACCCCTCAGCCTCTTTTTCTCCAAACTAGATAAGCCCAAAGTCCTCCTTAGCTGCTCATCACAGGGCATGCCTTCCAGCCCCTTCACCAGCTTTGTTGCCCTCTTCTGGATGCATTTGAGTACCTTAACATCCTTCTTAAACTGTGGGGCCCAGAGCTGCACACAGTACTCACCAACCCTGAATACAGCTGGATAATCACCCCTTCTGACCGGCTGTTATGTTGTGTTATGATGCACCCCAGGATGTGGCTTCACCCTCTTGGCTGCCAGGGCACACTGCTGACTCCTACTGAGCCTGCTGTCAATCAGCACCCCCAGATCCCTTTCTGCAAGGCTGCTCTCCAGCCACTCCTCTCCCAATTTATATTTGTGCCTGACATAACTCCGTCCCAGGTTTTGCCACCCTGGTTTACATTGTTTTGCTAACTAGAGCAAGTCATGTCAATTATGTGGGGTAATGCACTTTTCAACACAGTAAACAACTTCAGAATCAGATCCTGTGTCTGTAGGGAAAAAGTGAAGACCATAATCCACTTTCTGTTGGTGAAAAAAAATGAAATTGTTCTTGAAAACATTTGGAAATATATGATCACTTTAAATAAAGTACCTGTATCATGCTTCACAGTAGATCTGCAAAGCAGTTACAGTATGAAGTTATATAATACTATTTTTCCATGGTTCATAGAATCATAGACATACATAAATAGAGCAATTAAAAACAATTTAAAAATCCTTTCTCCTTTACTTTCTGTATAGCTCTGAACTTAAACAAAAGGTCTGGTGATTCCTTCTGATGGCATTTCCTGGATTTATTTCTCAATAATGGCACTTTTGGGAGCAATTCTATAGGGAATGAGATTGATCACCCATCACTGCTGCTGATGTGCTGTTTAACCAAGCTGGTGAACCATAAACTGTCATCAGAGAGGGTATCAGACTAACAGCGTGTATCATGCGGCTTACTCTCCTGTGCACCTAACGATGATGATAATTCTCTTAGTCCATTAGACAGCACAAGGACCTGTTAAACGAAGTACTGGAGTGGTACCTTTTATGTGACCCAAAAAAGAAACCAAATCCTGCTAGATGGGCTAAGTGGTGACATAAACTGAAGCTGTAGGTCATGGAGCAAGAAGTCTAGTGCTTCATGCTTTAATAGGACTTTGACATACAGACAGGTTTTCCAAAGCTGACGCTTTCTTTGATAGTAGTAGATATGCTATGAAAAGGGGTGAGCAGAATTAGCTCTTTTTGAGCAGTGAAGAAGACTTGTTCCAAAATAATTTTCAGCTTACAGTTTTTTTCAAATAAATATGAAAATAAAAACCAATCAGAATTTAAAGGAATAAATAAAATTTATATTTTTAGTTCTCATGTACCTGGTGTTTCAATGTTGCAAACTGTATCAAAATGATTAAAAAAGTTAGGATTACTAGATAAAGTTTATGATCCAAGGCCCCAGGCCTGTGAATTTTTAAGGAGAGAACGTCAAGGGATGTGCACAGATCGATGAACGTGTACATAACCTGATGACTGACATTTATGTTCTTTTCTTAACTTGTATGCATAATTCCTACAACTGGCTTCAGTGTAAATAGTCACATTCCATCCTTTCATGCTTGTAGTTTTCTCTCTTTTCATGCAATTAGTTTTTGGAAGATCAAAGCTTAAATTCGTCCTGGTTCTTCTACCTTGAGTTTTTGAAGACTGGTGTTTTGTGGGTTGTTTTTGTTTGTTTGTTTGTTTGTTTGTTCATTCATTTGTTTTTTTCTTTCTGGGTGAATCCTTCAAAGGATATATCTAGGAGTATTCAAGGAATAATTAGGAGGCTTTTGCCCTAAATTAATACTGCTGAGTGCGTTGTGGATACTCTCAGATGTTGTAAAGCCCTCTCAGACGTGCAGAAATGCCTGCCCCAATTCATACTGTAGCTGTACCCTCTAGGAACCCCTTATTCCAACTAAAACTTCATGTAGGGCTCCAAAGGTGGCTTTCTCTCCTTTTTGTTCCCTGGCAACATGATCCTGAGTAATTACCTAGAAGCATGCATGCAAGTACTAAATATAACTAGAATTTCTGTGTTTCACTCCAGACCTTTTTGTATGGGATTCATCTCACCAACTTTTTGATGTCTGCAACATATGACATCAATAACTAAGGCGATCAGTGGGGAAAACCAGACTCTTCCAGAGATAGTTAAACTCATCCTTATGTGGGCATTTGTAACAAGTGAGATAACCTAAACCTACCTATTTTTCTTCATTAAGAAGCTATGCAGTGCTCAT
>NC_134414.1:48319046-48384046 GCF_030867145.1 Opisthocomus hoazin | reverse complement strand
TCTCCTGATGCAGCCCAGGACACGGTTGGCCCTCTGGGCTGCAAGGGCACATTGCCGGCTCATGTCCAGCCTTTCATCTATCAGTACCCCCAAGTCCCTCTCAGCAGGGCTGCTCTCGATCCTTTCATCCCCCAGCCTGTACTGATAGCGGGGATTACCCCGACCCAGGTGTAGGATCTTGCACTTGGCCTTGTTGAACCTCTTGAGGTTCACACAGGCCCACTTCTCCAGCTTGTCCAGGTCCCTCTGGATGGCATCTGGTCCTTCTGGTGTCTCAACCGTACCACTCAGCTTAGTGTCAGCTGCAAACTTGCTGAGGGTACACTCGATGTCGCTGTCCATGTCATTGATAAATATATTGAACAGCACCGGTCCCAGTACGGACCCCTGAGGGACTCCACTCGTCACTGGTCTCCATCTGGACATTGAGCCGTTGACCACTACTCTTTGGCTGCGACCATCCAACCAATTCCTTATCCACCGAACGGTCCACCCATCAAATCCATGGCTCTCCAATTAGGAGAGAAGGATGTGGTGGGGGACCACGTCAAAGGCTTTACAAAAATCCAGATAGATGACACCCATTGGTTTTCCGTTGTCCACTCTTGTTTTTACACCATCATAGAAAGCCACTAGGTTGGTGAGGCAGGACTTTCCCTTGGTAAAACCATGCTGGCTGTCTCGAATCACCTCCCTGAAGTAGTTTGGACTGCCTTTTTATTATTTCTGCTTTAACATTTACGTAGAGCTCTAAACTTTCTAAGGGCTTGTCCACAAAAGGAGATTAGTGTGCTGTAAACAAGGATGTGAATTTTCAGGGAACTGGGTACTCCATGCTTGCTCCTTGTTTGGATATACCCATCATAAGCTATGGGTGACTTTATGGGAGAAAATTATTTAATTTACACGATTAAAGTGTTCTTGTGAAAATTACTCCTGAATATTTGGTGTGCTGTGGATATATGTGGTTTCCAATTGAATGAAGGTTTTTGTATGGACAGATCCTACAATCCTACTTCTGAATAGGCTTATATGTGAGTAGCATTGCTATATAATTTAAATGCATTGAGATGAATAATATCTGTAAAATTTCTCCTCTGTATTACATATGCAAAGCCCAAACGGAATGAATAAGCAGACATTAGTAAGCTCAACATTGGGAAGGGGAGGGTAGTCACTGAAACAAGGATAACTTGATGACATTTTCTGCTCAAGGATTTATTAAAAATAAATATGAGAGAACAAACTCAGATCACACAGGGAATCTGTGCAATAGAAATCTGGACAAAAAAATATTTTGAAGGAGGAGAATGAAGATGTTTGAAATAATGGAAATCTTCAAAGTGTAGGTATAGGATGAAGGAGGCTTGAGTGAGTGATTATTATAGCTATTGTGCTTAATACCAATTTCTCACAAATTTAGGGAAAATTTGAAGGATACACCACTGTGGAGCCAGATGAAAAACATCTGAAAAATAAAGTAGGATGATATAATAAGGACCAGACAAGAATGAACAGAAGAAAATATCTTGATTTGAAATCAGTTCCTTGAAAGGAAGGGTCAGGAAAATGAACTCAGTTGGGAGAAAAAATGGTAACCTTCGAAAACAACAACATTTGGAAGAATTTTATTTGGAAGATCAGATTACAAATGGCAATAAACTTACATCTAGATGAATATGTCTAATGAATTCGTATGTATTGAATTTTCATAAAAAAACTACATATGTGTAATTAGGGCTCAATTAGATAGTGTACAAATTGAAACTTGGTATTGCATTGGTGGCTTTCGATTGATCACTGACACATTCTGTTTTGAAATTAATCCTTTTTGAAGGATAAAAAACCCCACATATGTTATGTTTTTCTTTTTTCTATATCTATGTGACTCTTTCAGTATGGGAGTGTGTTTCCATTGTAAACACAGAACAGCACAGACCTTAAACTGAATACATTCATCAATGGGATTCAAGCCTCCCTTACAACCACTGGAGTGTATGCGTAACTGTCAGATAAATGTAAAGGCTGGGAAAAAATAGAAAGCAATATGTCCACATTTTCTGCATTTAAATAGCTGTGGATGACCCTGGTTATTTAACCTTTAATTTTATTTAGATACTTGCTCTACTACTACGTTATGAGCATCATACCTTTAAAGTTTCTTATTACCACCCAGACCATTGGGTGTGATTTTTGGGTATGTCACTCAAAGGATCTTGCCATTCTCAGGGGATTGGAGGGGAAGTAACACTGCTACTGAGTAAGATTCCTCGCCTTGAAAATGTGCTGTACTCAATTATTGATATGACTAGCAGCAAATATAGGGTGACAGCTAAACTGTAGGCAATACATAATTTGAGTGAAAAAAACAGCATAGCAACTGAAATGAATGAAAGGAATACCTTGTATTTGGAATAATAATTTAGTTTTTTAAACATATCACATTGCTTTACTAAATGTTATATTCTGAGCTTGAAAACACTTTTTTTCAACAAGAGTTTTTTCTGAAAGTGTATATACTTACCATTTCAGTAGTGTGAAACAGAGTTGCATTGTGCTTTATTTAGGAAATTATGAGGGTTGTCAGTATTTAATGGATGTTGGAAGATAGTACATAATTCATATAATCAAGAGAGGACTGTTAGTGTAAGCATTCTGACACATAGTGCACTTTTAGATAAAGGTAGTCCTTCCCTGTGAGATAAAGGTATCTGATCTAGGTAGTCATTCTATGTAATCCAATTTTTGAATTGTTTTCTCCATCTAATGTAAATAATTGCTTTGTCAAAGAATATGAAGTTATAATAGACTTCTCCTGGCCACCTAGCCTAACCTTCTACCTAATGCAGATCATGGAATTTCTGCAGGTGACTGTTGGCTCAATCTCATAAGCCTGTTCCTGAGCTAGAACATGTCTTTCCAAAGACCAACACAAGACAAAAACACACACACTCACCCTTCCCCAAATACGAACTTCTGTTTTAAAGAACACCAGTGATGGTGAGTACGTACAACCTATTTGAAAGGGTTCCAGTTGTTCATTTTTTAAAACATTTACTTTCAAAACCCCCACAGCGTGTCCAACTCCAATTTCTGTCACTGGAGTTGGTTTTTTTGGGGTTGGTGTTTTTTGGTGGTTTTTTTGGGGATTTTTTTTTTGTTTTGTTTCATTTTAGGTAAAGAGCTCTTCATTTCCTAATGCTGTCACCATATGAGAATGATGATGTAGAGATCTCTTAGTATTTAGCACATTCGGTACAAATGGTGAAGTGCAAATTTAGCATTTCAGGTCCATTCAGGGGAATAAAACAGCATCTTCATGGAAGGAGACTAAAGGAACACCAAGAGAGTCAAGCTTAACTCATTTTTAAACTCAGTCAAGCTTTCCTAAAAAATAGTCTTCATTTCTTGCTCATCTGAGGTCAGTACTGCTGAAGAGAAGCATGCCCTCTTCTGAAAACACAGCTTTATACTTCTATGTTGTCTTTGGTTTACTTATTTTTAGTCAGGTAGTGGACGATCCCAAGGAAGGGATCTAATGTAGAGAACTTTTAACAATTTCAGTTTCCTAATAAAATCAGAATACAAAGCTCAGTGTCACTCTAGCTTCAAGATTCAGAGCAGGTAAATTAAAACTTCTCCAATGATTTCAGTCCAAAATTAAATATGACCAGAAAAACAGCATAATAAAGAGAAGGCTATAAATGTGAGTGAACAAGCAGCGAGTATACTGATATTTATGAAATGATTGTGTGAAATGTTTCTTTGCAGAATGCAAGATAGTGTAAAATAATGTCTTCCCTCAGAACCAGTGCTATATCTAGTAGTTTGTCACCTCCTACAACAATGAAAAGAAATGAGTTTTCATTTAACATTAACACTGAAGGAACTTGAGATTCCTTCATCTACAGGAGAGAACAAAAGATTTAGACCACACAGACCAGATAGAAAAAAAGATTTTCATGTATCAGCTTTGAGTATTCTTGATCAATCTGATTTTAAACAACTGAGGATGTTGGGCCTTCATGACTTTTCTGCACAGACTATTTCAATCTTAATAGTTGAGGTTCTATTGTAATAACTTTTGAAAGACATTTGTAAAGACTGGATGTTTTCCAATTCCAACATGAGAGGGAGAAATTGAGAGACTGCAACTTTTGCAATAAATTGTCTTGCTGTCTGTGGTCTTCCATCTCCTCCACCTATTACTAGTTTTTCCAAACAGCATGGTTATTTTTTGCTGAAGGATGTCACTGTGTTCTTTCCCCCTTTAAATTCTTTTGCTGAAGCAAAGGAGGAAATGTTTTGTATTTGGAAAAAGAAAAAAAAGGACATAGAAAGAGATACAGGTGCAATTTAAACTGTGAGAAGTAAGAATGCTCAGCTCTTCATGGCTGCCCTTGAGAAAAGCTTACTCTTTATCAGAACTGAAATGTATTAATACACTTCCATGATGGTCCCATATTTGTACAAGCCTATACACCTGTTTTAGTCTGTGTACATACCCCAAAAGAAATGTAGGAAGCAGTATTTCATCCTGCAGTACTCTTCATTAAGATCACTGAATAAATTGCTATTACCTGTCAATATTATTTCTGCATACATATTTGCAATGATTTTAGTACCTTATATTATTTATTACAGGGCTATTAATGTGTATATTCCTACAAATCCTATGTCTGCCTGCTTAGCTTGCCTGCAAGTAGTAGGAAGTTTTTCTTGCATGAAAGAATGGGCATTTCTAAAGCATTCCAGGCTTTAAAAAAAATATTTTAAAGAAATGTCATACATCCATTATCACTCAGCAAATAATTCTGCAGTAGCAAAAAGCAACATATCTTTGTTGTTACCCAAATGAACGAGTTTTGTTTAGAAAATTCATATTTTCTAATATAATCCATTGAAAGCTGTAAAGGTGATGTAAAGGTTTTGGGAATCAGGCCACAATATGATTGTTGTAATTTAGATTATATTCAGTCCCTCAGGGCTTGATTGTGCCTCTAGGCACAGCCTTCAGCAAGAAATAGTGTGTAGGCTGTGTCATCCCAAGAGGTAGTATGCCTTAAAAATACACCTCTGAAGTACAATTGAATCATTGTTCATATACAAATTCAGCTTATCAATAGACTTTTCTAATTCTCAGTGTTCTACATCTAATTCCCAGTGACAAAAGGATCTAGCAGTTGTGGACATGTGGGTCTGAATTCCTGCCACCTGAGTTTGGTACCTAACATAGGAAAAGAGCTTTACTACACAGTTTATATTGCTAAAAGGAGAAATGGAAAGTGAGAAAGTAACCACCAGAAAGAAGGCTCAGTCCACATAAGATCTGATTTGCTTTCTGGAGTGCCTTTCGTGAAGAAATTCCCATGTTAACAGTGGGAAGAAAGAACTAACACTGCTTGAAGCACCAGGATAGTCTCAGAAGCCCCTTTTGAGCAGAAAGCTGCAATAGCACACAATATTGTCTTTTCTGATCCATGTTAGCTAATATAATTTACAATGATTTATCCCTTTCCCTAAGCTGACAGCATTTGGGATCCCAGTATCTATTCAGCTCTATACAGCCCTAGAGCACCAATGGCTTCATCAAGTTATAATTGCTTCCAGTAAAACTTCCTCCAAGGCTTCCTTTGTTATACTTCACAACTAAACTAGTGATCTCAGAAATGAGTCTTGTAGATGCTGTACCTTGCTTCCCTTTTCATGACTGCACTAGAAGGGAAATCCAAGTATGTCTTATCAGCTGGCACATGAGAAAGAATCTTGCTGCATGTGCAGTGTCTGGCTGGGATGGAGTTAACTGTCTTCATAGCAACCGGGATTGTGATGTGCTTTCCATATGTGCCTTAAGCAGTGTTGATAACACACCAATGTTTTGGCTATTGCCGAAGAGTGCTTGCACAGCATGAAGACATTCTCTCTACCCCAACATCAATCCAAAGTGAGTAGGCTGGGGGTGGGCAAAAAGTCAGGAGGAGACAGCTGAGACTGCTGACTCAAACTGACCAAAGAGATACTCCATACCATACGATGTCATGCTTAGCAATAAAATCTCAAGGAAAGGAGGAGGAAGGGGGAACATGCATGGTTATAGTATTTGTTTTCCCAAACAACAGTTATGGATACTGACGTGCTGCTTCCCAGGAAGTGGCTGGACAACTGCCTGCCAATAGGATGTAGTGAATGAATTAATCTTTTTCCTTTGCTTGTGTGTGCAGCTTTTGCTTTCCCTGTTAAATAGTTATCATCTTGATCCACGAGCCTTCTGGCCTTCCTTCTATCTTCTTCCCATCGCATGTTAGACGGGAGCGAGTGAGTGTCAGGGTGGATGTTTGGCTGCTGGCTGGTGTGAACTCACTATTTTGCAAAACAGTGCCAAACCTCAAATACCTAAAGCAAAAAGGCAAACCTAGTGAATTTATTAGAGAGCATTCATAACTCTTCTTTTATATGAAGTTACCAATTTTCTAAATGTTGAAAAACAAAGAAAGAGAAAACCAAAATATTTAGTAGTTTTCCTAATATTTTTGCCAAGTATAATACTAAGCTGGAATTGTATTTTGAATAATAATGTTAAATTTCAATGACTGAAAATCTTAGCATTGCCAAGCTTGCATTAGCAATTCTATTTTGTTTCAACTTGATAATTATTACTATTTCACCCAGGAAAAAAATAAAACACTACTTCTGAGTATTGTAAAAGAAATTTTCCATGTATGTGCTCTGCAGTATGAAATACATGGTCACTCATCACATAATCCAATGACTAACACTAATTTCAAATGATAGCACAAGAAACTTACTTTGCAGTCTCATCATATGTGCCATTTCCACACGCTAACTAAACAACACAATTCTGGTACAATAAGTAATTTTCATATGATTATTCAAATGAAATAAGCAAATGTAGTGTGTGTTTCACCTTTCATCTGGAGAAGAGAAAGTATGGAGTAGCACCTTTGGCCATGCCTTATTTTCAGATACAAATAATGCTCTTCATACAAAATGAAGAGCGCAGAAGTCCCTCCAGATAGGAGGTCTAGAGAACGCTTATAGTTCATCTGGTACCCTGGGGAGAAATGCAACTGTTGTGATGAAAAATCTGCAAGTTAGAATCCAGTCCTGCTGTGAGATCTACTCAGGTACAACCTAGAGCACATAGAGAATCCATCTAATCAATGCTGTACTGTCAGGACACGGAAGTCCCACATGGATTACACTTGAAGGTCTGGATCTGGTCAAAAGATCATGAAATAAACAGCTGAAAATGAACAAGAGATGGCATGAATGAACTATATAATCAGCCTCCTTTGGAAAAAAGAGAAGTCTATATTGACTATATTGTCAAAGAAATGAGTTAAAGCTTTTATGAAGATGCCTTATCGTTTTATTAATAAGAGTAGGCATGAAGGTGGTTAAACTGCATAGTTCACTCTGTGCCATGCTAAAATGTGGAGCTGGTGAAGGAAATTTTTCTTTTGTTCTTCAAGGATGCATTTTATGAAGAGGCTTTTATTCACTATTTACAAAAAATCTTTGTAGTATGTTTATCCATTTTAATTTCAACCGTAGATGGACAAATAAATATAAAAGTACTTTTGTAATGTGAAAAATACTAAATAAGTTGCTGTATGTTTTTGCTTTCATTGTATTTTCCACAGTTTAAAATTTCAAAATATATGACAGAATTGTTAATAGGCTGTTGAGGATTTTTTCCTGTCCTCCCTTGATTTATTGCTGCTGATTGTAAAATGATCTGGAAACAAGTGAGAATTCCCCTGCGAAATGTTCTAAAATCCAGGTTCCTCATGGAGAGGAGAAAAATATTTGAGCAGAAACAATCATCCCCACGCGTATAAGCTTTGAATAATAACAGCCTGGTTTCTACATTTCTTTTGTTCATGATGTATCAATCCAGTGTGAAAGGAAACATAAAGCCAGCACATATATAAACCAAATGTGCAGCAGCAAAAGCTTTAACAAACCCTAATTATTCAGGTGGTTAAGGAACAAGCTACATAGCAGCACTAGTACACTGTAAATTCTTGCGGCTGACACAGAAGTGGTTATGACAGCTTTCACATTATCTCATTGCAGTATCGAGGCAGTAGTTGCAGCTGGCTCATATGTCAAAATGTGTCAGGACTTAAATGGTAAAACACGAGTGCAACAGCAATTGGCTTTTCAATCAATAATGCAATCAATATATTTCACAGATATTTTCCCATATCTAAATTACTCTGCAGAGATGAGGTAGCCTGACTGAGTGTTTATAAATCAATAAAACACACAGCTAAAGGACATCTGCTCCTATTCTTTCACTTCAAGGTGCAGTTTGCCTTTTATTTCCAACTCTCTCTTATTTAAGAATGTACTTTCGAGGAAAAACAGCTCTCTTTTTGCACACAAATCAGTTTTGAGTTTCATTATGACTATAGACTATTTTTGTTAATAATTGTGTACTTCGGTTTTAAATAGGTGTAAGGGACAGTTTCCACAGGTATCAGAGCTAAGACTTAATAAAATTAATTTGAGATTTGTAATATACGTATAAACATGTATTTTATACCACATCACATTTTTTTCTAAATACAGAGCAATGCACACAATTTTTAAATCATCCCAACCTTAGGCAATGCACTTTTTCCCCATGCAACAGAATTCCAGAAGATT
This sequence comes from Opisthocomus hoazin, assembly GCF_030867145.1. Lineage (NCBI taxonomy): Eukaryota > Metazoa > Chordata > Aves > Opisthocomiformes > Opisthocomidae > Opisthocomus > Opisthocomus hoazin. The sequence goes on along the minus strand of NC_134414.1, from coordinate 48,375,370 downwards.
CTCAGCAGTATTTTTGCAGAACGGCTTCTCCTCAAAGCATCATTGTTTTGATCATCTACTTTCACTAATCTATTCCATTTTCAGCAGCAGATATGTAAAAGATAATAGCTTGTTATGATATTATTATATGAAATTGCAGAATTCACCTTCTGCGTATTTTTTGTTTACGAAGAAGAGACTACAGGTAAGAAAATGTTTTCAAATGCCGATCATCAGAATAATTCCATAAGAGAATATAATTTGCTGATTTTTCTGTGTATGATTACAATGTATACATATACTATACCTATGCATATATACAGCTGTAAACTATACACAGAGATACAAACCAATACATGTGACACATCGCAATGCTGGAATCAATTATATGAGTTAATACATTTAGGTGTTCATTATTGTTATGTACATTACACATTTTATTTATACAGTGTTAAGAACTGAAAAATGTGTCTCTAAGTGTGCACTTTTAATGCAAAATACTCAATATGTTTTACCCCTATTCCTCTTCTGCTTGAAAATTTTATCAGGCACGAAACAGAGAGTAACAAAAACAATTACAGCTTTCAGGTAAGACAGTCATATTGTGTCAAGAAGTACATAAACCCAAGCAAATTCATTTCCTAATCTAGGTGTTCCATTAAAAATAGATTGTCATGTTGGTGAACACCAGCGAATCTTATCATGTTATATCTTTAGCTCATGTGCTGTGTTGTTCTCTCAATATATGCAATCTCTCTCTCAATTGTGAGATCCGTCTCTGAACAACAGTCACTACACATTCAAAATACAAGCCAGGGGCACAGTGGTTCCCTGGTTCACTTATTCTATGTATTTTATTAAGATTTTTACTGAATCTATTACTATATTGTAACATTTCAGAGGATTTGTATTTGATTTTGTATATAATTTGAACATGGCTTTAAATGGAAAGGCTCCAGTTAACATAAATGAGTCCAAGATCTCACATATTTAATTTCCAAATTAGCAAAGAGATTCTGTATTTGACCTGAATGGGAAGACTTTTGGCCTCAATAGCTGACTAGCTCAATAGCTGATGTTCAACACTGAAAGAAAATTTGAAAATATTAACATTATCCTAAGGAAACAAACAAAAAAACAAGTATCGCAGTACTTTATAGGTTGGTTTCAATCAAGCTGAAGGGGTTTTTTTACATCACTTTATACAAAAGTTGCCATAGTATCCTTTTTAAAAATTCTTCACCTTTTTGAAGATGAATCTGAATAATTTTTATGAACTATGCAATGTTTTCAATGTCTTGATAGAAGTGTTCAGCAGCCTTAAAAAAGTATTAAGCTCGTGCAAAATAGACTAGAGTAAGAAGACCTCTTTTTCTCTCTTAGCAGAAACGTTAAATGAGCATAACAAGTGACATCATCATAAAATGCTCTCAGCGTATTCTCCATTGATATTATTTGGAGAAGGCTCTTGAATGACTGAAACTGCTGTGGTTTTTTACAGCTTTTGAAAACACTTTATTGTTTCAGTGACTGAGCTCTGTCGAATCTTAAGTTACAAATTCCTACAAGTGTCGTTAAAGCCATTCTCATCCATTGTACATAAGTATCAGAAATATTTTTAGAGACCTGAAAATCTATTAAACTTCCAGCTGAAAATGTACCTTAAGCTGCAAGTCAAACTCGCAGCAACCATAAAGTGGTTAATACGTTTATATTTGAGAAGCTGTAAAGTGAGAGAATACTGCTGGGAACTTGAAATTTAAATGAGTTGAAGAATGCCCCTGGTGACATGAACTTTTTTTTAAGTAAGAGCTGGTCAAAATGCAGTAGTAGAGCTTTACAGAATATGGCGTCAACATTACTGAAGGTGTTCTGTTTTGTGAAAGTTGTCCATCTTTTTATTCTGGGAATATTCTGTTCCTTGTCTTACAGAAAAAGACAGAAAAAATGAACCTGTAGTCCTGAGAAAAATGTTTGAGGAATCTTACAGATCAGTTTTGTGTGTGTTGTGGGGAGGCATCCCCTCGTTATGCAAGGCCAGCTTTCTAACTTGAAGGTCATGTGCTTTAGCTTAATCATAGTATTTCATGTTTTCTTTTGAAATTATTCCCTGTCCTACATGGTGTTGCCTGAGGAACTCCAGTAGTCTGAAACCAGGATGAATCATCTGTAAGTGGTCTTGAATTTAAAATTTGATGTACAGGATTAGAAACAAAGAGAAAATATTAGGTTGGATGACATGAAAAGCCTAAGTGACAATTCTCCCTGGCAAGAAAGAAAAGAAAAAAGAGAAGAAGGGGAGGGGAGGGGAGGGGAGGGGAGGGGAGGGGAGGGGAGGGGAGGGAAGGGAAGGGAAGGGAAGGGAAGGGAAGGGAAGGGAAGGGAAGGGAAGGGAAGGGAAGGGAAGGGAAGGGAAGGGAAGGGAAGGGAAGGGAAGGGAAGGGAAGGGAAGGGAAGGGAAGGGAAGGGAAGGGAAGGGAAGGGAAGGGAAGGGAAGGGAAGGGAAGGGAAGGGAAGGGAAGGGAAGGGAAGGGAAGGGAAGGGAAGGGAAGGGAAGGGAAGGGAAGGGAAGGGGGGAAAAAGCAGTAGAAATTATTTCACTAAGTAATACAGTACTAGCTCACAGAGTTGTTATAAATATGGAGCTCTGCAATCCAAGAGGTAAGCATGACAGTCAATTGTAGACATGTATATTTGCTAGCTTCAAATGCAATTACATTGGATTCAGATGGGTGTGAGAACAGCAAATTACCTTTTTTTTTTTGAGAATAGCCATAAAAACAACAAGCTAAAGTCTTTTTAGACATTCAATTTTAAAATAATTAAATCGAATATATAGACAAAAAAACTTCTATAAATTACACTTTCACTAGAAGTGTCATCAGGTCAGATAACAACCAGGATCGTATACAGTCAGCTTGGTTTCTAATTCTGTTCATATAGACTATATAAAGAGGATAGGTTAACCTGTGGACTGTAAACTACATTCTAATTGTATGAGTACATAAATCAATAAGCCCTCAAGGGTATAAATGAGGGTAGAGGAATACAGCAGATGACAAAGCAAGAACCAAGAGCAACAAAATGATTTAAAGGCCTAACAGCATCTTAGAGTAAACAAAGGGAGGCATAATATTGGTGTGATGCTCTGCTTTGAGAGCACAAAAGTTTAAGCATCTAAGCAGCCTTAGAAACTACCCAACACATTTCTTTTATATATCATGAAGGTCTTGTAAATCAGATTGTACACCATCTCTGTGATACATATCACCAGAATGCATAGAAAGAGAGGGAAAAAAAAAAAAATCTTTTCTTGGCTTTGGCCCCTTATTCACCTCTAAGTGAAAACAGCTTGTAGCCGGTTCATGCAGAACTTTATCCCAGCAGAATGGGGAACCAACCTCTAGCACCTCTGTACTATTTCATGAAAGTGAATGCTGAAGATGGAAAGTGGTTTGAGACTGAAATATCTAAGTATCTTTAATGTCTGTTAGTTAATGGAGATCTAAGACCAATTCAGATGCCCAACAGAGTCATCTACAAACACTTTTTGGGACGCTCTACCCTATTTATCCTGGATTGCAATCACTTCTCCAAAGGGCTTAGATCTCCTGTAGGGCTTGTATTTTACTTGCCATCTTACATGCATGCCTTCAATACCTGGACAATTTCAGATGCTACAAGTTGTCTTAGTGTGGGTAACTGAATTGAACTCCACATATTATTGGTGCCTCTTGGAAAAGCTGTGTGGTGTTTCATATGGAAAGTCAGGTAGGTATAGAGTTGTGAAAGCTGGTTTGGTAAACCAGTCCAATGGCTATCATTCTATACTAAAGGATATATCTTTCAGAGTTATTTCTACACACCTTATAAATAGATAGAATACTCTGATATTCTATAGCACTCTTCCAGTGCGTCTGGGAAAATCTGTGCCTGTACCAGTCGAAGGAAAGGAGAGTAGGGATACAATGCAACAGTAACTAAAAATGGAGATAGCAGACTATAATGAGCCAAGACTGAATTTCATATTGAACAGAACACTGCTCAATTTTTTTAAAGGCATAATGTCTATTAAAAACTTCAAAGGATGTATATAAATTAAATTCAACTGCTAAGAGGACTAATTCTGTCACTGTCTTGCCTGGTATTATATCACGTTTTTTCAATGGGAATCTATTTTAAAATGCATACACAGAATAAAAACAGTATGACTCTTGCTCCTCAGCAACAGCTAAATATGAAATATCAATCAACTTTCTTACTGTTTTTTTTAATTTTTGAAATCTCCTAAGTAAAATTATCGGATGGTATATTTGTTGGAAACTCTTATCAAAAGGACACAGGAAAAAAACTTTTAATAAATTACAACAAGAAACATTTGTCCAGTGTAATCTGACGAAGGTGAAGTAAGCTGTGAAGAGAGCAATTGAAAGTCAATAAGGTGTATAGGGGTTTTGTGTATTTTTTCATAATATTTACATTATGTTACTACAGTCAAAATTAGACAAAATACTTATTCCTTTCTTTTTATAAGATCATTAGTGACATCTAAACCATGCTTAACTTCTGAGTTTTCCATCCCTAGATCTTATAGTGAATCTGATTTGCATTTTAGATTGTCTTTTGGAATTCGGATAATTTGTTTGTGACAGCCAGCTATGAAAATTTGCAACTTTTCTCTTGAGGGACCCAAGGTAACAGAAGTGTGGAACGGGACCTCTGAGAATTTTTTCTGCTCTCTCAGGTCTAAATTACTGCATACAATGAAAGATGGCCTTTCAGCTGTTAGCTCCTCTGTTTTAAATGATTTGTTGATCTCGACAAATACTTAGTATTCTGAGATGCCAAGGCTGACTCCAAATTATAATGGGCACAAACTAAGGAATGTAGCTAAGGAATACATTGACCTTTTCCTATAAAAAACTCCAGCTAAAGGAAAAACTTTGCAGGACAATGAGGAAGCCTTTGAGTTCGATGTGTTCTTCTTGCAGCACTGAGGGAATACATTGATAAGAGGGGTGGGGTAGCTGAAATCATTGAAAAGAATTGTATAGGAGAATAAAAGATGAGCTTGCTGCATTGGGGGACATTATATCATGACATAGCACATGTTCCCACAACTAGGAAAATGAATAGTTATACTTACTCATAATGTCACAAAAAATTATTAACAGTAATCAAAAAAAGATTGCACAGGTAAAGTTGTTGGCCGTATCTTAGACAAATAATTAAAAAAATGAAAATTAATCTACTGCATATGCAGCTGTGATTAGTGTACAGTAAGTGGATAAGCTACTTTTTCTGAATTGTTAGAAAATTCATATGAAACTCAGAGTCTCATGACTGTGACCCCCTGTGCACCCAAGGAGACATTCTTCTGTCTCTTAGGCGCACAAGACGTCCACCAGACGCATCTGCCTGTAGACACAGAATGTAAAGCATTCACTTCCCTAGACAATAGGAAACGCCATTTTAAAGGCTGAGGAGGTATGTCATCTGGGCTCCATCTGCTGCACTAAGGAGGTGCAGCAGATATCCCGCACATCCTATACTGTATCTTTGGCCTTGGACAGACAGAATAGATCATAAAGTCATAGAATGGTTTTGGTTGGAAGGAACCTTATAGATCGTCTAGTTCCAACTTCCCTGCTGTGAGCAGGGGTGTCTTCCACTAGACCAGATTGCTCAAAGCCACATCCAACCTGAACCATTCTAGGGAGGGGGCATCCAAAACTTCTCTGGACAGCCTGGTCCAGTGTTTCACCATCCTCATTGTAAATAATTTCTTTTTTATAGCTCATCTAAATCTACTCTCTTTTAGTTTAAAGCCATTACCCCTTGTCCTATCACTACATGCCCTTGTCAGAAGTCCCTCTCTGGCTTTCTTATAGGCCCCCTTCTGATAGTGGAAGGCTGCTATAAGGTCTCCCAGCAGCCTTCTCTTCTCCAGGCTCAACAGCCCCACACTCTCAGCCTTTCTTCATATGAGAGGCATTCCATCCCTCTGACAATTTTTGTAGTCCTCTTTTGGACCTACTCAAACAGGTCCATGTCTTTCCTGTGCATTACAATGGACTTTAGGCACCTGTCTCTGGGCAACTAAATCTTGACTAGATAGTCATACTATCTATTTTTCTCCAAGACTAAACAGGGATCACTGAGAAACAGTCTTCCCAACTCAGAGGGTTAAAGTTAGGAAGTGTAAATATCACTCCACACATAATAATTTGAAAAATATCATGGAATCATGGGAACATGGCAATAGCCTCTCTAATCAGGGTTCTTTAACTGTCAGTAAAAAGAGAGTTTCAGCTGCAAACGGTAGCCTCAGGTACATTGTTAGAAACTTTGCTAGTGCATTAAAGATTTGGGATCCATTAGGTAATGAATGGATTACACTGAGCAACTGGAGAAGATTAATTGGTTATTGTTTGTAAATTGCTTTGCAGATAGTAAGTCTCATCTAAGTGCTCTGTATTACTGTTATTAATGGACTATTTTTATCTATAGTGGATATCTTGCTTCACCATTGTTCATATACATAAAAGGAAACTGTAATACTTTCCTTCAGACCAGCATTCAGATCTTCAAAAGAAATTACTTTTAAGCCTGAATAGACTGAGTAGTGTTTATCAAGAATGAGGTGATAGGTGACTGTAAAGAAAGTGAAAGAATGCATAGAAAAATGCATTTTAAATATTTAAAGAGAGATCTCAGTAGATGTTATGCTAACAGAAAATATTCAGGTATGACCTGACAATTTAGAAAATAAGAAATCCTTAAAAATTCAACTATAAGCTTTTGTCATATCTTCTCTATCTTCTTAATTCTTCTAAAAACATACACTTTCTTGACTCATATTGTACAAGATATTATCATAGTGCCACTGCTTAAAAGATTTAAAGAATCCTTTTTTCGAGTAAAGAGTAAGAAAAGGATTTGCAATTGCAATAAACTGATCAGAAATCTCAGTTTTAAGAAAAAATATATTTTAGTGTGGCTACAATTTTTCACCTGCCACAAACAAAGGAATACAATCTTTATTACTGAGCTTAATTTCTGAAGGTCTTGGGTCAGACATTCAAGAGTGTTCAGGTATTTGAAGGTGCAAACCAGTATTTACGGAAGGAACTAACCAAAAAATCTACTAGTAAACCTATGTCTAAATGACTTTTCACCCTTAGTTTCATGTGCCTAACATCACACTCTAAGTGTGACCATTCTCACTCCTCTAAGATTACACAGATTTTTATCTCTGCTAAGTAATTCCTAGAAAAAACGCAAAGTATGTTTCCTGTGGCATGGACTATTGTTATTGATACTTTCCTGTGTAAACAGCAACATCATTTAGAAACACAGTAAAATATCACCCACATCTAGAAAGGAAAGAGTATAAAGGATACACAGCAATGCTAATAAAAGTACCTATAGCAAACATATTGACATGGTCCACTGCACATTCGCTTGGCCTCCCTTGCTGTCTTAGTAACGTATATTGAAATCTTAGGCTCTGTTCTGTGCTAATATGGCTGTAGGTTTTTGAGACTACAACAGGCTGATACCTGGCCAGCTATGTACATAGGCTGGAGATCTGTTTACATTCCCTTACACAGAATGTTTGAGATAAGGCATGAATCCACATTTAAGATACAATATACAAATTCTTTTCTCCTAGCTAGCAGAGAACAAGAAATTAATGTGCATTCCTATCAGGCTTATCTCAGCATCATTTTGGGGTATTCATTATATATTTTTCAACCTCTTTCAAATTCAGATAGCTAGCAGCGCAGCCCAATCACATTTAGCTAAATCATAAGCATCTGTAATCTTCTTCAACAGTTTCTTGCCGTTCTAACAGTGAAATGTATGGAACGGATTTGCTCAATCCATATGCAACTGTTTCACTAACTGAAAAGAAGTTTCATCAGACACATCCCTCAGACACACCGAAGTGCAGAATCATAACTTAGTGTCACAGTTACATGTTTGGACAGTATTTACTCCTAATGATCGGTCAGGTTAAAACTAGACCAGGTATGTGTCACAGAACAGTGTATTTCATTCTTTAAGTGATTTTAAACTGTCAAAAAACAAGGGCATATTATGTCTTTCGCTTCAGTGATGCTATATTTCAGGTGCTGCAAAAGTGCTGTAACTTCATCTGTATAATCCAGCAACACATTTAGTCAGATTCTCTGAATTGGATTTTTCAGTTAAACAATTTGGTATTTGGAAGAATCCTAGTTATCTGATGTTGAAAATACTGATAAGGTGCTAAACTGCTGTGGTGGCAATATCTGCTCAAACCTTTTACAATATTAGATACATATCATGATATCTGATACTGTAGTGTCACAGGTAACTTTCCCATTACATGACATATTCCCATTATAAATGTGATTTGTGAAATTTTTGCTAACTACTGCCAGAAATGATCTAACATTGAATGTCTTTTAGATTATCTTTGGGAGTCCTTTGGTAATTTAACACACATGTAAATGTGCATCTTATGATAATATTCTTTTTAAGAAAGTTATTTCAGAGTAATTTCAGTAGAACTAAATGCATAAATAAAGAAGTACATTACTATTGGAAAGTGTCTGTGTGTTGAATGGGCTGGAAGAAACTTCCTACATGAATCAAATTCATTAGTTAGCAAAAAAGCACTGACTGTTAAACTGTTAAGTTTCTGATATACAGCTAAGCAACTTCATGCCAAATTTCCCCACTTCTACAACTAAACAAAAAAACAGAAAAAGGTCTGATCTCTTACAAATGTAAAATATAGGAAAAACATATGCAAATGGAAGTATTTTACTCCTTTTCTATGGGAAGAATGAAAGCACTTCTCTGCTGTAAACACAGGGATGGGCAGAAGACAAAAGCCTTTTTTAAGGTAGTTTAGGAATAGGCTGTTCATTTCACCTTTCATATTAGCAATTTAAGCCTTAATTTTGCTCTGCACTTTATGATTGGAATCAGGGAAAAATATTGTCATTTTACTTTTTTAATGAGTTATTTTGAGGAAGGAGATGAAAGGGTATTTTAAATGGGTGTGAAAGACTACACTTAGCGATAAGCGATGAAGAAAGATGACTACAATGTCTGGAGAAGTGCAGCATTACAAAACGTAGCATTCTGAGCGGTTTCTTTCTGTATCTGGTGCAATCATTTCTAGTGTTTCAGAGTGTTAGTATAGCATATTTTATTTTAAATAGCAAGGAATAAACAGACTTGATGTTTGTGAGGACCAATACAAAGATACTGGCAATGGGTAGTTTGTAATGACAATGCTACAGAAGTGTTTTGAAAAAATTAAATTAAAATAGAACTATCTAAGATTATAGTATTACTCTTCCAGTCATTTAGTGGTGCTTTCAGATCAGTGGTAGATAAACAAGTATATAGTTTAGCTCTATTTCTTGTGTGTTATTTTCCCTTGTGGTTTAACTAGACAGAGAAGAAATCTTGACATACAACGAATAAAAGATGTGAAATGGAGTCTTGAAGAATACAAAAGAGGAAGTAGAAAATAAGATTCCAGCTTCATTTTCCTTGAATAAAGGCATTGAGAGTGATCAGAAATTCATATGACATAGAGGAGGACAGAATTAGACCCATTCTCTTGTTTTTTTTTTTAAATCTTGGAACATGATATTTGAGGATTGATTTTACTTTATAGTTTGGGCTCAGTTTCAAGTAGTCACACATTTTAGAAGTTACGGTTATTATTCATTCATTCATTGAAAATGACTTTTAGTCATGCAAACAGACCCTCTACAATTCTTAACATATATTTGTCCAGAAGAAAATTAAATGTACGTGTTAAAAATTAGAAAATAACTGCTGAGCTCAAGAAAACATGGGAAATCCTTCAAATGCTTTGGTTTTTGCTACACATTTTAGATGATTTTCTCTGCTGTGTCTAGAAAAATCAGAAGGTTGTTGTATCACAGACACCAAAGATTTTTCAGAAGCATGGCACTAGCTAGTGGCAGTTCCTAATTTAATTCCTAAATGATAGCTCAATCTTACTTTTTTTCTCTGACTATAACTTTTTCTCAGCAGTTTTTTAACCTTATTTTGGTGTTGCGAAAATGTTTGCTAAATAAAATTCTTAAATATACCTCTTGGTAGTGGTTCGATATACATATTATTCAAGTCAGGAAATTGGACATATTAACCACAAGATTTTTCCTTCCTCTTTGCTAGAGATTTAGTAACTATTTGTGAATGTCTGCCATATTGCAGATACAAAACTGTTAACAAATTAAAATAATTTGGAAAGCTTGTCAGTTATATTGTACATTTCAAACGGAAGAAATGTAAGAATAGGATGCAAGACAGTATGTTAGTTAATCAGTTTCACAAAGTCAGTCTTCTGTCTGAACGTCTTCCAGATATCAGTCAAGATATAGAATAAACAAGTATTTTTAATCTTGGGAGTAGAATCATGTTCTTTGTACGGGTTGGTATGGACTGAAGAACAAAATCTTTATTCCCACCGTTTTAAAGTGTGGGTTTTAGAGATTTCAGCATAGGACATCAACTCAGATTACTGTAAAAATAGAATCATAGAATCATAGACTCGTTGAATGCTTTGGATTGGAAGGGACCTTTAGAGGTCATCTAGCCCAACAGTGAACAGGGACATCTTCAACTAGACCAGGTTGCTCAGAGCCCCATCCAGCTCAAGCATGAGTGTTTCCAGTGATGAGGTCTCCACTGCCTCTCTGGGCAACCTGTACCAGAGTTTCACCACCCTCATGGTAACAAATTTCTTCCTTATATCCAGTCTAAATCTATCCTCCCTTAGTTTAAAGCCATTACTCCTTGTCCCATTGCAACATGCCCTGCTGATAAGATTGTCCCCATCTTTCTTATAGTCTCCCTTCATGTACAGGAAGGCTGCTATAAGGTCTTCCTGGAGCCTTCTCTTCTCCAGGCTGAACAACCCCACCTCTGTCAGCCTGTCCTCATAGGAGAGGTGCTCAAGCCCTCTGATCATTTTGCAGCCCTCCTCTCGACCCACTTCAATAGCTCCATGTCTTTCCTGTGCTGAGGAGTCCAGAGCTGCATGCAGTACACCAGATAGGGTCTCAGAAGAGTGGACTAGAGGGACAGAATCACCTCCATTGACTCCCTCATGTTAACAAATAGAACACTGAAAATGAACCTTATTTGATTTGACGGCTCATTACTTGCTTTACTAAAGTGCTTTGAGAATACAGCATATCAAATTAAAACACATGTACAATGTAGATTTTTGAAAAAGTCCTGAAATGATCCTGAGAAAGGAGAGTGTAGTCCAGCTACAGCTAACTACTGAGTGTAAATATAGTGTCAGTGACATCCACCGAACTACAGAGAAATACGCTGAGGAACCTTTCTTAGAATATAACAGAAGGTGTGTGTGGGAGTGGGGGATTTCCTTAATGGAATGTGAAAGGGATTTCCCAGTTTCATGGGTTACGTATCAACCTGTATAGTGCCGATGTTTCCCACTCTGTACTACCTTCAAAGACTTGTGCACCATAGAGTTCACCCCAAGCATGTGCATCAAGCAGTATTACCCCATGCTCTCCACCTTTATGCTGCATGCTGTTTTCCTCATGCTGTATTGCCATAAACACCATATTCCCTCACTCACCACCTTCGTCTCACAGTATTATATCGCAGTCACTACTTTCAGAGACCCTAACCGATCCCTATGCTTCTCCTACCTGGTAACACTCCCTTACGGAAAGCAGCATTTTTTGAGAAAAGTACAGATCTAGGATCTAGGATCTAGGATCCACTGCAGTATCTGTTCAAATTTTTTTGTAAAAGCATCAGGATCACCCACTTTCTATCCAGGTACCTCTCTTTAATTTCAAATTCTACTTTAGAGATACAGAATTTAGGATTTAATAATCTGATTTTTAAATATTTATATCTTTTATTACCTGCCGTCCATATTAATATTTCTTCAGAAAAATATAAAAACACTTAAAAATTTTTCTTAGAGATGGGGACCAGATCCGTCATTGTGTTTGCCATGCTCTGAGACCATCCACTGGACTAACTCAATTTAGAGAACAGGAATAGGAGGATACCTAGTTTCTGTTTCTATTAAAATTCCATTTGTGATGACCAGGTTCTGACAAGAGCAGAGCAATTCTAGAACATAATGAGACGTAACTCTAAGGAGTTTAGAAAACTCCAGAGAAAGGCTGAACTATTCTTCCCAAATGCATGATTTTTAGAGTCACAGTTTTGATCATGGACACCTGAATTTTGCATGTATGTCATTGGTTACTATTATTTTATTTCTAGTTCATCTGATTCAAGCATATATGTAGTACTGAAAATAGCATAGAATATGACGTAAAGAGGAAAACTTCCTTGCTGCAAGAGCAGAGATCATTTTTTTAATCTCCTTTTCCTCTATACATTTTTCTGTTAAGACCCTCCAAACGTGGTGTGGTTCTGGAAACCTGGGTTGCTTGCTGAACATGGAATTTTTCCACAAAGAAAATTACATTCTTAAATTCAGAAGCAGTTAATACTCTTGTGCATCTGCCCAGAGACTTCTGGAATCAAATCACTGGATTTGGGGAGTTACAAATTGCTGACCAGTGTCAGTACTTTCTTCCTGATCAGTATAGAGCCTATGGAGCTTTTTCTTTGCACACAAGCCTGTGAAGAAAATTGGAAAAAAATATGTAAGAAATGCATGTGATACATAAATGTGCATTTCCAATTCCATCTGAGCTTGCTAAAATAAAGATGGTAATAATGGGAAGAGTTGTATAGAGGATTCATCTTGAGAATAAAGGTAGGTGCTTAGGAGTTTGATAGCTGTCGATTTCAGGCTTTTACATAGGGACGCAAAGTGTCCAGTTTAGTTGCTCCAAAATAGGTAGCTACAGTCAATTAAGACGACATCAGAGTTAACTCCACGGAGCTGTGAGATATGACACAGGATTGAACTCCTCTACAGAATAAGCTGGAGGACAAGTGGGTTACCAGAAGGCATCTCAGACGACCTTGGTGGGGGAACTGATCTGAGACCATTAGCTGCAATACAGCTCCATGCTAAGACACCTGAGTTTATACATTTCTGTGTGAGCCTGATGCTGAAAAATCAGTTATAGACAAATGAAGACACTAGCGAGTCCACCAACAGAGCCTAGAAGCATTTCAGTTGACCTGTACTTAGCATTCACCAGAGGGGAAACTCTTTCGGCTCCATTTGCTGTATTGACTGTATCTCGACTGCATAGGAAGCTTAGACACACAGCTGGCATCTATTGACATATAGACCTCTATATTCGGATGTCTTAATGTGAAGCTGCACACGTAAAGGCAGAATTAAAAGAAGGAAGAGAAAGGAACTCCAGAGGAGAGAAGAGAGATCCACAAGGTTTCAAAGAAAATTAAAAACAGTAAAAGAGCTGTATATGACTTTTAAGGGATGGAACTAATTCATATATTTTATCAACATGTGCTGTACATATTACTTAAACTAGTATCAGAAGGGTAAATATGGCATACTGATACACAGTGCTTTAGTAGAATACTTCAGATAGATCAACTGACTAAAGTAAGTTCACAAAAAAAAAACAATAACAATGGCATGTAACTGATATCAGTGAGCTGAATTCTATTCTTGATGAATTAATTAAAGATAGACTGGAACAGGTATGAAGACAAGTGGAAATCAAGACATGTGAATCAAGATGAGTAGCATAAGTGAAGACAGACTTTAGAAAAAAACACGAAAGAAAAAAAGTGAGTTTTAAAGCCTAAAGATACCTTACACTATAACATAAACAAACAGGCAAACAGACATTATCTGCTGGTACTATTCTACCATACCAATGAAAATTCATCCAGCATCTCTACCAGAAGTGAAGTGAATATATATTAAATAAGATGTGATATAGATTACTTAAAAAATATTCTGCATTGCTAAGGAAGCTGAAAAAAAAACCAAGAATGTGAAAAAATAGAAGATCAGTAACTGAGTATTTCTGAAAGGATTAGAAGGAACAGACTGAGAGTGAGCCAGTTTGGCAGGATAGAGAACACTCACAAATAGCAAATTTAGTATAAGAATATTATTAGAAAAATTAAATTTATTTGGACTAGACAATACGGAAGTGAGCAAAGTTTGCACATTTGTGTGAATCATGAAACATTCCTTGTTTGTGGGCAGTTTGGGCTTGCAGTAAAGTCAATAGAAGCCAACATACTAACCACCTTGTAGAATTGGACAGATGGTGTAAATTGTGTGCGGTTCATATTTCATTTAATTCTCTGTCAGAGGGAAAGAATTACAGGTCAATGTTTGTCAGGAAGTGCTGCAGCTAATGAGAAAGTAAAGGAGAATATTATGTACGAGCCTTTTACTTTCTTTTTACTTGGAAAGCTAGTGCAGCATATCCAGATGTGAGGTGTTCAGGCAATGCAGTAACCTAACCCATGTATTTCTATCATGTTTATCAATTTCAGTGGTGATCTCACTGCAGAAATCTTTTTAGGTTTTAGTAAAAATACTGTCAATATTACCTCTTTATTAAACAATACTTAACTTCATTAATCATAGAAAAGAACAGAACACTGTGGGTTGGAAGGGACCTTTAGAGCTCACCTAGCCCAACCCACCTGCAGTGAGCAGGGACATTTTCAACTGGATCAGGTTGCTGAGAGCGCCATCCAAGCTGGCCTTGAACGTTTCCAGAAAGGGGGCATCCACTCACTCTCTGGGCAACCTGTACCAGTGTTTCACCACCGTCATAGTAAAAAATGTATTACAGAATCACAGAATCACAGAATAGTAGGGGTTGGAAGGGACCTCTGTGGGTCATCTAGTGCAACCCTCCTGCCGAAGCAGGGTCACCTACAGCAGGCTGCACAGGACCTTGTCCAGGCGGGTCTTGAATATCTCCAGAGAAGGAGACTCCACAACCTCCCTGGGCAGCCTGTTCCAGTGCTCCGTCACCCTCAGAGGGAAGAAGATCTTCCGCATGTTCAGACGGAACTTCCTATGCTTCAATTTGTGCCCATTGCCCCTTGTCCTGTCGCTGGGCACCACTGAAAAGAGCTTGGCCCCATCCTCCTGACACCCACCCTTCAGATATTTGTAAGCATGTATTAAGTCCCCTCGCAGCCTTCTCCAGGCTGAACAAGCCCAGCTCCCTCAGCCTCTCCTCGTAGGGGAGATGTTCCAGTCCCCTCATCATCCTTGTAGCCCTCCGCTGGACTCTCTCCAGTAGCTCTTCATGTTTCCTGAACTGTGGAGCCCAAAACTGGACAGAGTACTCCTGATGAGGCCTCACCAGGGCAGTGTAGAGGGGAAGGAGAACCTCCCTCGTCCTGCTGGCCGCACTCCTCTTGATGCACCCCAGAATGCCATTGGCTTTCTTGGCAGCCAGGGCACACTGCTGGCTCATGGTTAAGCTGTCATCCACCAGGACACCCAGGTCCCTCTCCGTAGAGCTGCTCTCCAGCAGGTCCACCCCAAGCATCAGCATGGGGTTTTTCCTCCCTAGGTGCAGGACCCTGCATTTGCCCTTGTGGAAACTCATCAGGTTCCTGTCTGCCCAACTTTCCAGCCTATCCAGGTCACGCTGAATGGCAGCACAGCCTTCTGGTGTATCCACCACTCCTCCCAGTTTGGTGTCATCAGCAAACTTGCTGAGGGTACATTCTAACTCTTCATCCAGGTCGTTTATGAAGAAGTTAAACAAGACTGGGCCCAGTACTTACCCCTGAGGGACACCACTAGTTACCAGCCTCCAACTAGACTCGGTGCCGCTGATGACAACCCTCTCAGTTCTGCCATTCAGCCAGTTCTCAATCCACTTCACCGAACACTCATCCAGCCCACACTTCCTCAGCTTCCCTAGGAGGATGTCATGGGAGACTGTGTCAAAAGCCTTGCTGAAGTCGAGGTAGACAACATCCACGGCTCTCCCTTCGTCTACCCAGCCAGTCATGTCATCGTAGAAAGCTATTAGATTGGTCAGGCATGATTTCCCCTTGGTGTATCCATGCTGACTACTCCTGATAACCTTCTTTTCTTCCACTTGCTTGTTGATGACCTCCAGGATAAGCTGCTCCATCACCTTTCCCGGGACGGAGTTGAGGCTTACCGGCCTGTAGTTCCCTGGGTCCTCCTTCTTGCCGTTTTTGAAGATTGGAGTGACACTGGCCTTTCTCCAGAACTCGGGCACCTCTCCTGTCCTCCAGGACCTCTCAAAGATGATGGAGAGTGGCTCAGCAATGATATCTGCCAGCTCCCTCAGCACTCGTGGGTGCATTCCATCGAGGCCCATGGATTTGTGGGCGTCCAGATCGCTTAAGCGATCCCTCACACAGTCCTCCTCGACCAAGAGAAAGTCGCCCTCTTTGTAGGCTTCCTCTCTTACCTCCGGGGCCTGGGATTCCTGAGGGCCAGTCTTAGCACTGAAGACTGAAGCAAAGAAGGCATTCAGTAGCTCTGCCTTCTCCGCATCCTCTGTCACCAGGACACCCGCCTCATTCAGCAGCGGCCCCACATTGTCCCTAGCCTTCCTTTTGCTGCTGATGTAGTTGAAGAAGCCCTTCAACTATGTATTCCTTATATCCAGCCTAAATCTCTCCTCCCTTAGTTTAAAGCCATTACTCCTTATCCTATCGCAACAAGCCCTGATGAAAAGATTGTCCCCATCTTTCCTATAGTCCCCCTTCATGTATGGGAAGGCTGCTATAAGGTCTCCCTGGAGCCTTCTCTTCTCCAGGCTGAACAGCCCCACCTCTCTCAGCCTGTCCTCATAGGAGAGGTGCTCAAGCCCTCTGATCATTTTTGCGGCCCCCCTCTGGATGCACTCCAACAGCTCCATGTCCTACTTGTGCTGAGGAGTCCAGAGCTGGATGCAGGACTCCAGGCAGCGTCTCATGAGAGTGGAGTAGAGGGGCAGAATCCGCTCCCTTGACTTGCTGGCCATGCTGCTTTTGATGCAGCACAGGATACGATTGGCCTTCTGGTCAGTGAATGCACGTTGTTAGCTTGTGTCCAGCTTTTCATCCACTGGTACCCCCAAGTCCTTCTCCGCAGGCCTGCTCTCAATCATGTCACCAACCAGCCTGTGTTGATACTGAACATTGCCCTGACGAAGGTGCAGGACCTTGCACTTGGCCTTATTGAGCCTCATGAGATTCACACGGGCCCACCTCTCCAGCTTGTCTAGGACACAACAACAAAGGCAAGCAATGGCAAAGGTCCTTGGGTATCTTCTTACCCTTAAAAATGATGCATAGCCAGATTATCACAGGGAAGCCGCATGCTATTATTTTGTGAATCAGCCATGGACTCTGGCTTCCGTCCATCTATGATTTCGAGCTATGCAATTGTTTATGTGTTGCAAATTTTTCTGTGTGGCTGTTCTCAACCACAGAAACATTTTATCTTCTGCCTCTGATGACAAAAGAAGTTTTTGAAGTAAAACAGGAGGAGGATGTGGGAAACTGTATCAAAAGCTTTGGAGAAATCCAGGTAGACAATGTCCACCATTCGCCCCACATCAACCAAGCAGGTTACTTTGTCATAGAAGGCGATGAGGTTTGTCAATCACAATTTGCCCTTGGTGAATCCATACTGGCTTTTCCCAATCACATGCTTCATACGACTTGTGGTGGTAGTTCCCAGGAGATTATTTTCTGTAACTTTCCCAGGGACTGAAGTAAGACTGATGGGCCTAGAATTTCCTGGATCCTCCCTCAAGCCCTTCTTGTAAAGGAGGTTACATTAGCCTTCTTCCAGTCTTCTGGGACGTCCTTCAGTCTCCACAACTTTTTAAAGATTATCGACAGCGGCCTCGCAACAATGTCAACCAGCTCTCTTAACACCCTCAGGTGGATATTGTCAAGGCCCATGGATTTGCAGGGGTCAAGCTCCTGTAATATTTCACATACCAACTTTTCCTTCACTAATAGTGGGTCTGTGTTTGCATCAACCTTAGTTTTTGTTCCCAAGGCTTGGGGCCCAAGAGTGCTGGTAAACACAGAGGTGAAAAAATCTCTGCCTTTTCAGTATTGTTGTGGACTACATTTAAGATTCAATCTGCTTTAGTGATGTGCCTAACTACTATCAAAATTTTGGGTGACTAGGAAGCAGCCCCATTAAACTAAACACCTAAAAATTACTAGCAGTCCTAGAAGGGAAACAAAGACCTATGGGGGAAATTCTACCCATTTAAATCAGACTTTTAAAGTAAGGTATAAAGGACCTCCCTGTGGAGGTCTTGGCTACACCTACATCCACAATTTGGTACAAAACACTACTGTAGCTGTGAATCAGTGAATGTCCTGATTGTCCCAAATTGCTGCATGTTCCTTTGGTTCAAAGTGTGATTTTGCATTACATGAATGCAGTTATACTCCTTGTGAAGACAGACGAAGTGGAAACTTCTGCTGATGTACACCACATGCATTCTTCTCAGTGTCTGCAAAAGAAACAGAAAGAGGGTTCCGTCAAGACATTGGTTCTTTAGGGTAAAACTGCATTCATGGCAACAACTTCAAACCGTACTCTGAAGCATGAACTCTGAGATTTGTGTAAATGCAGGAGATTCAGCACTAATTTCTTTGATCTGCTGATCCACTCCTGTTGAGCTAAATTACTTGCTAATGTAACCACTACCATTGCCTATGTCTCTTCACTGACTGTATAAGAAACTTAGGTATAGCAGGACTGTTTGTTACGTAAATAATTAAGAATTAAGCAGGTGGACTATATTTCTTTCACAGTAATGTTTCTCTCAAATAAATCTAACTGTGAAATGGCAATATTTTAACTATGAAAACCATGTTAGTTTTAAGGACTAGAGATTCACTTTTACCTGTGTGGGAAGATTGTAACCTGACATAATGTGGAAATGATCACAGAATGGTCACAGAATCACAGAATGGTAGGGGTTGGAAGGGACCTCTGTGGGTCATCTAGTCCAACCCCCCTGCTGAAGCAGGGTCACCTAAAGCAGGCTGCACAGGACCTTGTCCAGGTGGGTTGAGAACTGGCTGAATGGCCGAACTCAGAGTGTTGTCATCAGTGGCGCAGAGTCTAGCTGAACACCTGTAACTAGTGGTGTCCGTCAGGGTCAGTACTGGGCCCACCCTTGTTTAACTTCTTCATCAATGACCTGGATGAAGAGTTAGAATGTACCCTCAGCAAGTTTGCTGATGACACAAAACTGGGAGGAGTGGTGGATACACCAGAAGGCTGTGATGCCATTCAGCGTGACCTGGATAGGCTGGAAAGTTGGACAGAGAGGAACCTGATGAGGTTCAACAAAGGCAAATGCAGGGTCCTGCACCTGGGGAGGAACAACCCCATGCATCAGTACAGGCTTGGAGCGGACCTGCTGGAGAGCAGCTCTACGGAGAGGGACCTGGGTGTCCAGGTGGACGACAGGTTGACCATGAGCCGGAAGCGTGCCCTGGCTGCCAAGAAGACCAATGGCATCCTGGGGTGCATTAGGAGGAGTGTGGGCAGCAGGTCGAGGGAGATTCTCCTTCCCCTCTGCTCTGCCCTGGTGAGGCCTCATCTGGAGCACTGTGTCCAGTTCTGGGCTCCCCAGTTCAAGAAAGATGAGGAGCTACTGGAGAGAGTCCAGCGGAGGGCTACAAGGATGGTGAGGGGACTGGAACATCTCTGCTGTGAGGAGAGGCTGAGGGAGCTGGTCTTGTTCAGCCTGAAGAAGAGAAGGCTGCGAGGGGACCTGATATATACTTACAAATATCTGAAGGGTGGGTGTCAGGAGGATAGGGCCAAACTCTTTTCAGTGGTACCCAGCGACAGGAGAAGGGGCAATGGGCACAAACTGAAACACAGGAAGTTCCGTCTGACTATGAGGAAGAATTTCTTCCCTCTGAGGGTGACGGAGCACTGGAACAGGCTGCCCAGGGAGCTTGTGGAGTCTCCTTCTCTGGAGATATTCAAGACCCTCCTGGACAAGGTCCTGTGCAGCCTGCTGTAGGTGACCCTGCTTCGGTGGGAGGGTTGGACTAGATGACCCACAGAGGTCCCTTCCAACCCCTACCATTCTGTGATTCTGTGATTCTGTGATTTTTCAAATGCATATCATGTGACAGCCATTGCTACAAAGAACATATAGTCTAAGTAGGCAAGACAAGATCTTGGAAAAGATCTATATAATGATCATTATTTTATAGGTGGAAAACTAAGACAGAAGAAATCTGCTTCTGACATTGATCAAGGAAGTGAGTAGCAGAAAGGGGAGCTACATAATTTCAGAGTGATTTTAGAGTTCAAGTTTCAAATACTCTCTTCCAAACCCAGTAAATCCAGAAAATATCAAGATTGGTGGGATTTGAATCAAAGCTTGGAATACGGTAATTTGGACAACAAAATGACTAGCTTCTTAAATACCTCTGTGTTAAAAAAAGCAGGAACTAGCAGGAGAATATAATCACAATGGATAAATTTTCTGGCCTAGATCATGAATACAGAGTAATATAGCAGCCAGAGACTACCACAGCATCAAGAAAATAGCAACAAACTTAAAAACATTTAGGAAAAGAAGAAAGTATTCCCAGAACTTCGTGATTATAACAATTAATAACAGGAAAAATTCTGTCTCTCAGAATATATTGAAAATTATTCCTGAACACAAGGAGGGTAAAGTATAAAATCTATTAAAAAACTATTTTCTAGTATTTTCCAAAGTTATTTTACGTTAACCTGTTACTATGAAATCTTTTGGCAAGTTCAGGAATATAATGTGAAATTATAACAAAATTTAATCCAACTTTTAACTCTTTGACAATTATTTTTCACTTACACATTTTTCTACTTTTCCTGCATTTTGTTCCCTAATTCCTCTGCATGTAAACCCAGGAATTACATGTAGGACACCTAGTAGAGAAAGAAAACATCATCTGTGTGCATCATCTCTCTGCATTAATTAATTTCTATTTCCACAAGAAAGAGCTATACATTAAACAATCAAATTTTGGTAGAATATTCTGAGAAATGAATAGTTTATCCTGGTAACTATTGATTCAAATCTCATAGATTGATTTAAAATTGTTGACATAATGTCTCTCACAGCACACCATTGCACTATTTCAACCTCAATCTTGGGTCAATTGATTAATTGGTAATAACTGCTGATAATCAGGAGGTAAGTAAATATATGATCTTTCATATTCAGTGTCAGCTTTGATCACCTCAGATTTCCTTGTTTTGTGTCCTGTGCCCCATTACTGAATCAGCCAGAACATATTTCTAAAAGTGTGACCTCAGATAGCTACCTTTATATTTTGGTGTGATTTGGAGAGAATGTATGAAGACAGCCTAAAACAATCATTATTACATTTTCTGTTTGTAAATCAGAACAATATGCGTTTGCTCCTTCCTTCCTTCCTTCCTTCCTTCCTTCCTTCCTTCCTTCCTTCCTTCCTTCCTTCCTTCCTTCCTTCCTTCCTTCCTTCCTTCCTTCCTTCCTTCCTTCCTTCCTTCCTTCCTTCCTTCCTTCCTTCCTTCCTTCCTTCCTTCCTTCCTTCCTTCCTTCCTTCCTTCCTTCCTTCCTTCCCCCAGAAGCCCATTGTTAACTTCTCTGTACTCTGCTGGTCTCTAAACCAGAACATACATGATTTTCTCTTTCCAGAGTCACTAGTATGGAGTGATCCTGCCAAAACACTGTATAAGTGGGTTGTTTTGTCTAAGGGTAGAATTCAGGCATCCTGCATGTAGAGGTAGCCTTTAAGGTCAAGATTAATACCAAAATAGAGGGTGTTCTGTCATGTAGGCCTTTTCTTTAGAAGTCCATAAAGCTTTTAGACAAACCAGAGGATTTGGAACTTCTGTTACAGTCAATGAAAATCTAATCATTGTGGTCAATAGGACATGAATCAGTTGATAATATACAGATGTTTAGTGTCTTTTGAGACAGCCTGGAATATTGTGAACATCAGCTGCCAGTTCAGATGGGCACAGATTTCTCATAGTACTGCATCATATCTGTCAGCCTAAGATATATGTCTCATATACCACAGAATGTCTTAAATATCACTAGAAATTAATAACAGGAAAAATTCTGTCTCTCAATATATTGAAAATTATTTCTGAACACAAGGAGGGTAAAGTATAAAATCATAGCTATTCTAACATGGCTCTAGAAAACAAAGTTCACTTGTTGAGGAAGTCACATCACATTCCAGAATGACCAAAGACTTCTGCATCGCTGGTGAATTTTATTGAAGACTGTGGGTATTGTATAGGCTGGTGTCTATAAAATCCCAAAGACAATGAAGAGAGTCGTGTGATTTTAAAATTATTATACTTTGTGTGTCTCAAACATTCCCTTAACCAAAAGTTAATCCATTTTAAAATTAAAAATATGATTTATCTTCTTAGGCTTTATAGACTTTTTTACACACCAAAACAGCACCTGTTGATTCATATATAGCAGTTTCTTGGGGGAAGGAGAACAAGACAAACAATTTAAACTAGAAAGCAGATACTGTAGACTGGCTGTGTATGTTCATCACTTATGGCTTTGTCCATATTTTTGAGTCCAAGAATTCCACTGATGACAGAGCATTTCCAAAAGATGTAAATATTATTAGTTAAGCCTGGCTATCTGATGACACAAAATTGCTATTGCACAGTGTTGTCTATGAAAAGTGGTAATTCTGAAAAAGGTAAAAAAGAAACCATCTTTGATTGTACCAACTAACAACTGGGCAAGCCAATGAGTTCAGTCACTGGCTATTATTTATAGTCTGTTGTTAAAGCAATGAAAGTATGTATGCAGTTACATAACTTGGTGAAATTTTAATCTGGACATTTTGCATTAACTTCTTTTCCTTTAACAACAACAAAAATGAGAAGAGAAGAGAAAGCAAAGCGAAGCAAAGAAAAGAAAAGAAAAGAAAAGAAAAGAAAAGAAAAGAAAAGAAAAGAAAAGAAAAGAAAAGAAAAGAAAAGAAAAGAAAAGAAAAGAAAAGAAAAGAAAAGAAAAGAAAAGAAAAGAAAAGAAAAGAAAAGAAGAAAGGAAAGAAGAAAAGAAAAAGAGAAGATCTGGCCCCCAACTAAATGAAACTCAATTTCACGGCACATTATCTCTCTCAATTCTTTCCTCTCAGCTTTCATTTTCATTAAAATCACAGACAACCATAAATTAATAATTACTTCAGGTTGACTAAATGCAGGCCACACTATTTAGCTCGTTTTCTTACGCTGGCCCTTCTTGTTCATGCTGGAGAAATGTTAATTTAGATAATGTGGCTTGCCCCTTGTCACATAATTCTGTTTTGCAGTTTCACTGATCTATAATGGTCTGTTCTTATTAGGTAGTATTAACTTTATCTTTTGTTCAATCAAGCTTCACAGTTTCCTCCAACAAGATAACTATAGTGAAATATCAGATGAAATGTTCTATTATCCTTATTTCTGTTATATTTTTATTCATCTTTATGTTGTAACAGTGTTCAGCAACATTCCTAATTTCTTCCAGTAATAAATTTATTCTCCATTAGCCCAAGCCATATGTGAGAGTTTTTTTGGCAGGAACTATAGAATATATACCTCAATCTTACTACTTTACAGTTTATGCACATTTCAAAGTAGACATTTTATCAACCTACTTTTCAATTAAGAATGGGTGAAAAGGTTCAAATAAAATAAAAGCCAAACTTTCACCCAGAGCTTGAACTCAATTGATTTCTGAGGTTTGAAACAGTTTAGTGTCGTTTAGTTACCTGTAATATTTTTTGGCAGAGTATTCTAGTGGTGAATGAAGGAAAGTGAGACATACAACTGCATTTATTTCTTATTGGTCATTGACTTGTTGCTAGTGTCATTTTGATGAAACCATTTAACTTCTGCATGCCTCAGCTTACCCATTCTTAGGACATATTCAACTGAACTCAGATTTTTAACTAGAGGTCTTCAAGCGAAAAGTATTGATATGGCCTCCTCTAAAACTCCTCATTTCAATACACATCTATATTTTGATGCAGATTTATAATACCAAATAAAACTCTTAAATTTCACTGACAATCTAACATAACCCACATTTTTTTCATTCGTCAGTGGAGAACACCTGAAAGCTTCTAAGTACTTGCATAATGTGTACTGTATTTTTGTGATCTATTACAACAGCAGTCAGGTCTTTGCTCTTTTCAGGAATCCTTAGCAGTTGGAATCTGTTTCATGTAAAGGTGTTTTTTTTTTCATACAATAATTTGTGCGGCATAATTTGATGAATAACATTAGTGTTCCTGTATGTGCAGGGAATTCCTGGATGTATAGATACCTTTGGCACCCACACCTATATGAACTAAGAAAATAATTGCAGTAATTACACCTGCAAATATGAGTAGACAAATATGATTGTAAATTTCTTGTAGATTATGAGCCCCTCTTCTAATAAATGGTCACAGAATGTAGCAGAATCAGTAAATTTATTTTAAATCAAGTTCTCATTTATTTTCACCCCCAAAAATTGTCTTGAAATAAGACATGGGAAATTACATAATATGACATTTAACACCATTGGTAACCATTTGAAAGTGATATGTAGCTTTTTTCCAAGTGCCAGGGTTCTAATTCCCATGGCATATGTTCTATAATAAGATATAGGTCCTCACAGTTTGAAATAAATGCATTTTTCCCAGTGAATGGCATATTTTCTTCCACCCATGTAAACATTCTGGGAACAGGCTATTGACATATGGCCTAAGCTAATTCTTGGCTTTTTTGTTTACTCTTAGAGAAATAACCAAAAGTCACTGGTGGATGTTAGAAGATGAAGAAGCAGCATTGGCCCGCAGAATTATTTTGTTATATATAAATTGCTTTATATCTCTCTGGACACTACTAACATATCCAAAACTGTTGTGATCTGCAGTAGATTTAAGAATATTTAAGAAAATATTTCACAGTTTAAAATAAATTCTGTTAGGCCAATTGCATAATATATGAATGCTACCTTCCTAAAGTAATAAACATTTATCACCTACCAGAGCAATATGCTTAAATGGACTAAAGCAGCTTCTATCATCCAAGAGATGTAGCTGAACAGTGATAGATCTATTTCATATGCTTAATTTTTGGTAATCTGTGGGGATGCACCCGAAAGAGAAAAGCTATGATCTAGTTTACAGAGTAATACATGAGAAAACAAGATCTATTTGTTTATGTCTCTTCTATTAGTAATTATAACACTGGTGTCATTAGCAAGTCAGTTCACCTCTGAAGTCCTTTACAGTTTTGTTTTCTTTTAAATAGAAAGATGAACTGACTTGCCCAATGACAAGTGGATCCCCTTTCTGCAGCCTGCAATACAGCATATCAACATCTAAGGTCAGATTATTCTTTAGAAAATATAGACGTCTAGAGCATAAATGTCATCTTTTCAGCTTGTCATTTAGATTCCCCATATAGTCAGTGGAGAGGAACAAGCACTTCATATCATTCTTCTTATCCTAATGCCACCATTAAATATAGGCCAGAGGAACTGTACTTCAGTAGTGCCAGTTTCTGAACACTGCGACTTAACAAAATCTAGCCAAGTAGTGCACATGAAGACGTCTACATCATGGACTGCTGGAGTTGGGTGAATGTGTCGCTAAAATCCTTGCTTCACATACCCTCAAGCCACAGTGATTACCAGATGCTAATGAAAATACCTTTATGCATTTTGCTAATGTCATCAAGACTTTCCTTAGGAAAGGGAAAGGTAGACAGGTAGAGTATTTGAGAGGCCTCTTGCCCATGCAATATACAAAATATAATAATCAAGATTTCTTGAAAAATTTTCTTTTGAACAGGGTAGGCATAGCAGCAAAACAGAAGTTGCCTGAGTGATATTGTATAGTATTTTTAGGGGAGAAAGGACAAACTAAATCGTCACAGAATTAAAGTTTTCTAAAATAATTCCAGGGAAATTATTTTAATTGGTGCTTCTTTAAATAAAAACCAGGAGAGCACTTTTCTATTAAATAATAATTCTTTTATTCAGCCCCAATCCAAACATTGCAGCACTGTATTAATGCAAGACAATTTGAAAAATGGATCTGACTAGTTTCCATTTGACTGAAATGAGAACAAGATCTAGCCTTAGGCAACAGGAGCATAACTAGCCAAAAACAAATGCCATTTTTAACATTCATGAAGTGATTATTTGCTGTTAAAAAGTCAGTATTTCCCTACACATATTAGATAGTAATAGAATCTGAGCTCTCGAATGACCTTATGCTTACAAAGGAAATAGCTGTAATATATCAGCAGTTCCTGTGATCACTGGAAATAAGGCTCTATCAGATCTTGCGTGAATTAAAATACTACAAATTAGTATAGCGTTACTTCAAATTGGAGTAGTACCATAAACTTCAACAAACCTATACTGATTCAGATCAACAGATACATGATTTTCTAATTGTACAATGATGGATCTGACTCATCAGATTTTCAATTTGACTGGTGAGTCTCTTCATAAGTATTCATTTTCACATATTTCTAGTGTAAAAGACCCATATAAAACTGCGAGGGAGAAGAAGGGAAGGGAAGGGAAGATGTAGATTTTAGGTGCCAGCAAATGCTAGCTACTGAATGTCAAATAATCTAAAATGATTCTATTATATATCTATTATACAATGGTGTTCTTCCATATCATAGCTGTGACTGAGTCTGTAGAGAAAACCTGACTTTTACAGTCAATGAACAGCTTGTCATTCAGTCAAGGAGAGAGAAAGAAAATGTTTCACAGAATCACAGAATCACAGAATGGTAGGGGTTGGAAGGGACCTCTGTGGGTCATCTAGTCCAACCCTCCCACCGAAGCAGGGTCACCTACAGCAGGCTGCACAGGACCTTGT
Organism: Opisthocomus hoazin; assembly: GCF_030867145.1. Taxonomy (NCBI): domain Eukaryota; kingdom Metazoa; phylum Chordata; class Aves; order Opisthocomiformes; family Opisthocomidae; genus Opisthocomus; species Opisthocomus hoazin. The sequence goes on along the minus strand of NC_134414.1, from coordinate 48,348,520 downwards.
CCAGGAGGATCTTGAATATCTCCAGAGAAGGAGACTCCACAACCTCCCTGGGCAGCCTGTTCCAGTGCTCCGTCACCCTCAGAGGGAAGAAATTCTTCCTCATGTTCAGATGGAACTTCCTATGCTTCAATTTGTGCCCATTGCCCCTTGTCCTGTTGCTGGGCACTACTGAAAAGAGCATGGACCCATCCTCCTGACACCCACCCTTCAGATATTTGTAAGTATATATTACGTCCCCTTGCAGCCTTCTCTTCTTCAGGCTGAAAAAGAAAAAAAGTTTCCCTTTAAGATTTAACGAGTGATGATATTACTGAAGTTCCAGTGCGACAATTGGAGATGAAGATTCAGGCAGGAAGATAGAACCCAATGAGGAGGAATTACCTATAGAAAATAACTAACCCATGAAGCTGTGTTTGTTCTTGCACAGGGTGACCCAACAAATGTGCTTTCAATTAAATCCTAGTTAAAGACTGCACACTGTAATTCCTCAGAATTCCTTATTTTTGCACCAGGAAATACAACTGTTTTTATGAACTATGACTCTGTCATGACACTCACATGAACACCTGTCCTACAGTTAAATTACTTGAGCCATAGTAAAATTTCCTGCAACGTAGGCAAATGTGTGCCTGCCTTAGAAAAAGTATAACCAGCCACATCCCAGAATGTTCTCTGATTTCTTTAGTATATCTTTCTGTGGCAATTTCATGTCTCTATAATGACTCCGCGGGACTAATTCTACATGGACTTGAGGCTAAACTGCACACCAGCAGTTTCTTTGGGGATTTCCCCAGTTTGCTTTCCAATTGTTTGCTCCAGCATGACCCAGTAAAAGGGCTTGTCCACTCACAGGTGTTTCTTGCACTTTGTCATATTTGCAGCATCTGTGGGCATATAGGACTGCATTCAACCTGTATAACTTTGCATTTTTTAAGATCATCGGTTTCAAATCGACTATCTTAGATTTATCCTATAACCAGTGGCAAAGGACAGCTACTTCAGAGCATGTTTCAGATAGCCTAGGATCTGATCAGTTAAGGATCTGAAACATTATCATCCAAATCATAACCCAAGTCACAATCAAGTGTATGCTATTATTACACATAGAAACACATACAATTATTTAAAAAGAAGGTATTGTTTACATGTTTTCCACACTCAGAAGGATTGTTAACAAAGCCATTTCTTGACGATAATTTTACAAAATCCTCAAATTATGTGGTAAAAGCTGAGCATTAAATCATTTTTGTTCTAATCCTTTCCGTGTACCTATACTAATGCCTTTCCATAGCTGTGCACATGGAGTTAAGCAGAAAATATAGCAAGTTTACTACAGTCATAAAGTTATCCAGCTAATTAACCATGTACTGCAGTTTTTAATACATTTTTCAGATAGAAAAGAAATAAAAAGACAGCAATATGCAACTAAAACAGACTAATTGTACCTAGACTTTAAGCAAGAATGCTGAATGTGATTTTTTTTATGTTAGTATCATGGTTTTTAAAAAAAAACAAAGCAACAAAACCAAACCCAAACATTTTTTTCACATGTTTCTAGCTGTTGTGTTACGGTGTGACGTGATAGTGTCTCGCTGAGTTTCCTGAGTCATGCGGCGTGTATCCACAGTGCAACATTAACTGCAGGGGAGTATCCTTGGGATTGATATAGTATCAAAGAACTCACAGTTCCGCAGAGTGTATATCATTTATGTATTTTATGCCATACTCTTGTCATGCTGAAAGCATAGCAAGTGCTCTAGCATTATATCATGTACTGTTAAACACTGCAATTACGTACTTCAATTCTTTACATCTCTATAGATCTATATGAGCAAACACTCATTCTTTCAAGGTTTCTGCTTCTTGGGAACACTGCTATGGATTGTGATGCATCATTTTCTGTAAAGACATACCTTACATTGAAACGCTTCAATATCTGAAAATTTACATGACTAATAGGGATGTAGTAAGTAGTTTTTCAGAATCCCTGCATCAGCTTGCTGGACAGCCATGCTATGCAGCTTTGAGGAATAAATTACTAGGACTTGACTTTGTATTTTCTATCTGTGAAAAGAATAAATATGATTGTGTAGCCCACTTTTTACTGTGTGTTTCAGGTCTCCTCTGCCCGATCCAATTGTGAAGGCCTGAGAGAAATTGTTTAGCCTTTCAATGCAACAATGATGAAATTGTACCTCAGAAGTGCTGGCCAAGAGAATTCCCTTTGATTTCAGTTCTTGAGGGGAACAGTGACACATTATTTTTTCTAATAACCTCTGCTTTAAAGTAATGGAAGGTGAAGACTAAATGTTTCTTCTATCAAAATGTCAAACCCCCACCTATAGAGTTAAAGGTCTGATTTTCTGGTCACAGGAATGTTTAAATTGTCTACACGTGTGAAAATAAAAGCAAGGCACTTCCCTAGTTGACTGCAAGAGACAGAACGTGCTTACATAGTACTAATTGTGACCAGGACAGCATACAGCATTCTTTCAATATTCCTAATACTGAACAGTTAAAACAATTTAAAATAAAAATAACTTAGTTGTACTGCAGCAAGATAAATGCGCTTTGATGTGCATCTATACACTTAGATGCACAACTGTACACTTTGCGAGGAAGCTATGCTATGTTTTTCATCCACTTCTCTGATTTTAATCTTCTAATACAGAAGGAGAAAATATCACACACGGAAGAAAAAAAAAAAGCTGAATTCTCACAGAATGAATCTTTCACTGTTCTCACCTTGTGCCAGTCTCACAGACAGGAAGAAGCATTTTCAAAGCATTTAGACCCACAAATATATGTTGCACTCCAGCTATACTGCTGATTTGTTCATACACACACTATTTTTACATCAATGCCCATTTTTTGCATAGACTAGAGACTTTGAGATGATCAGATCTAAGAGTCCCCTTCAACACTTCTAGTTTAAAGTAAAGAGTCTAGACTTTTCTGTAGCTGATAAAAAAAAAAAAGAAAAAAGAGAAAATCCTCTTATGTCTTCTGTTGCATCAATCACTGCTCTTCTTTGCTAGCTATTCCCTTCAGAATACTTTGAAATGAGATCTGTCTTTGGATTGTCCTGCCTGCCACAGTTCAAACACCTTTCTAAAGAGTGGCAATAAAAAGCTCTAAGTGCAAACCTGGAAGAACAGGGAGTCATTAGGCCCCTTGGATACTGTGAAGGTGCTGATTATATAAGAATCCATATTAATAGATGAAAGACTTGGAAAAACACAGTATGTTAGCAGAACTGCAGGAATTTATCCCCTACATGTAAATAACTTTAAATTTAGAAATTTTGTATATGCAAAGGATTCGAAGTGGAACTGCAGTCATATACAATCATAATTTGTCAGTGGACAAGAAGTTGCATTTTTATATAGAAATCTGACATATATCTGTATATGTTTGGCATACGTAGTTGCTTAAAATGCATGTACAACTGTTGATCTCTATTAAGAGAGAGGCCTCCATGCACTTAGGTGATAAAACCTTCATCTCATGATTATTCTGAATTTTAGGTAGTAGGTGACATACTGTCATTAGTAGATCACTATTTATAGCATTTTGTTTGTAAGGTGTATGAGTACTGAAGGCTTTTCAAAACTTATTATGGTTTTTGATTGAGCTTCTTCTCAGGTTTAGCCCCAATTTAGCAAAGATCTGTGAAGCGAATAGGGGCTTGCATTTTGGCTTCTGTGGACTTCCAGTGGAGGAAGTGATCCCGTGACTCAACACGCTGCTGCCCCCTCTTGGCAATTTCTGTAGTTAGGGGAACTTGACCCGTTCACTGGGCTGTTGGATGGGTGGACTGCTGGCTGGGATAATTTTGGAAGCGTTGTCCCTTGGGATAATTTTGGAAGCATTGTCCCTTCATTGTCTCGTTGCTTTAGTTAAATTAATTTCTTAGCTTTATTTCATTGAACAGATCAGCACCTGTAATCTAGAAATACATTTTCAAGCCAATAGTTCAAAACCCTACAAGTTACTACTGGGAAAATTTGTCTTCAAAATCTTAATAGTGATATATAATCAATAAATTTTTCAGGAACATATATATATATACTTTTACTCTACAGATTGCCTTTGGTTGCTGCTTTTTCAGCATCATCCTTCTTCGCAGTTTTATACCCAAGTAATCCAAGATTCCACACTCACTGTCCTGTCCCCAACCTCCTTCTGCCTCTCGGGTTTAGAAATGTTCTGTGATGAAACTAGCACAGCAAAACCTGTGGAATCTCTAAACACAGTATTAAATTCTTTACTCATTATACACCAAAGTGGGCTGTCCTTACAACTTCCTTTTATGTTTATATGTCAGTTCCTGTTGGGGCCTTTTATTACTCTAAATCCATCAACTTGAAGGTCACACTTTTATAGACCGTTGATGTCACTGCATTTTGCATTTGGTGTAATGTGTGCTTGAAGATATAGTGAAGGCAAAAGGGCTTTTGGTTTCCTTGGGGAGTCCCATGCTATTATGACTATGACCAGTCAAATGAGGATTCAAATAAAATTTTCTTATAAAGTAAGAACTTTATCTAAGAGTTATATATGCGTGTAGAACTGCATTCTAATATAACGTGCTTCTTATTTTCAGGTATTTTAATTTGTTCTGACAAATAAAAAGCTACTTAATTTAAAGGGAAGCTAGTGCATGTGGCTGGGCCTTAGAGAGGAATATTTTCTTTACAATCTAAATTAGTTCCTGACTTGTAGATATATTTATTCAGAACAATCTGTGATGTGCTCTGCATTTTGATGTGTGCAAAATAGTGTATTACTTCCATTCTTGCATGTTGCTTCAGTGTTTAATTATGAAAAAAGGGATAATTCTAGAGTATAAAAAGATACAGAAAATCTCCCAAATACAGGTACATATCGTTCTCTGTTTGTTGCTAATCATAGCTGTCAAGGCAACAAGAGAAATCAATGCTTTCTACAACACATTAATTTCTCTTTTTAGATGTAAATCTATGCAACATGGAATACAGAAAAAGAAGTATTTACAATTGAAATAACTTTATATTATGTTAGGATGTAGCTGGAGGGAGACATGGATTTGAGGACAATATTCTAGGTGTAGAAAAATGTATGTAACGAGGTGTGTGGTAAGATAAATGAGAAAAGAAAACAAAACCTATTGAGATTCGGTGGAGACACCTGATCTCTTTGATGTTATGAATGTCTTAAAACTTAACTAACAAGAAGAGATCAGCCTTACATGCCTTGGGATAAAAAACATCTTTTCCTTAGCAAAAAATTTCAAGGTTTGCATGACTGAAAGTCACAACAAACTATATCAGCAATTTTCAGATCTTCCTAGGTTTAACTTCTGTTTCAGACTGATTGTTTTGCTTACTGCTAAACATAAACATAACTACTGTATTAAGTTATATTTCTGGCAGGTCTGTCATTTTACTTATAGCTGCTAGCAGGAACTCTACCTACTATATTTGAGAATTACTTCTGTACATATTTGTCTCTCAGGGCACAACTAAAACTTCATGACTGGAAGTGAAAGACCACATAACATAAACTGATAGGATGTAGCCATGAGTGCTGAGGAAGCTGTCTGATGTCATCTCAAGGCCACTCTTCATTGTCTTTGAAAGTTCAGGGCAACTGAGGGAGGTTCCTGAGGACAGGAAGAAAGCAAATGTCATTTCCATCTTCAAGAAGGGCAAGCAGGAAGATATAGGGAATTACAGTCTGGTCAACCTCACCTCAATCCTTGTTAAGGCAATATGGGAACTAATCACAGAATCACAGGATCAAAGAATGGTAGGGGTTGGAAGGGACCTCTGTGGGTCATCTAGTCCAACCACCCTGCCGAAGCAGGGTCACCTACAGTAGGCTGTAGAGGAACTTGTCCAGGCAGGTCTTGAATATCTCCAGAGAAGGAGACTTCACAACCTCACTGGGCAATCTGTTCCGATGCTCCGTCACCCTCAGAGGGAAGAAGTCCTTCCTCATATTCAGACGGACCTTCCTGTGCTTCAGTTTGTGCCCATTGACCCTTGTCCTGTCACTGGGCACCACTGAAAAGAGTCTGGCCCCATCCTCCTGACACCCACCCTGAAGATATTTAGAAGCTTTTATAAGGTCCCCTTGCAGCCTTCTCTTCTTCAGGCTGAACAAGCCCAGCTCCCTCAGCCTCTCCTCACAGGACAGATGCTCCAGTCCCCTCGATATCTTTATAACCTTCTGCTGGACTTTCTCCAGTAGTTCCTTATCTTTCTTGAACTGGGGAGCCTAGAACTGGACACAGTACTCCTGATGGGACCTCTCTAGGGCAGTGTAGAGGGGAAGGAGAACCTCCCTCGACCTGCTGGACACACTCTTCTTGATGCACCCCAGGATGCCACTGGCCTTCTTGGAAACCAGGGCACACTGCTGGCTCATGGTCAACTTGTCATCCACCAGGACACCCAGGTCCCTCTCCACAGAGCTGCTCTCCAGCAGGTCCGCCCCAAGCATGTACTGATGCATGGGGTTGTTCCTCCCCAGGTGCAGGACCCTGCATTTGCCCTTGTTCAACTTCAACACGTTCCTCTGTGTCCAGCTTTCCAGCCTGTCCAGGTCTCGCTGAATGGCAGCACAGCCTTCCGGTGTACCCAGCACTCCTCCCAGTTTTGTATCATCAGCAAACTTGCTGAGGGTACACTCTAACTCTTCATCCAGGTCATTGACGAAGAAGGTGAACAAGACTGACCCCTGGGGAACACCACTAGTTACCAGCCTCCAACTAGACTCAGCACCACTGATGACAACCCTCTGAGTTCTACCATTCAGCCAGCTCTCTATCCACCTCACAGACCACTCTCCAGCCCACACTTCCTCAGCTTCCCTAGGAGGATATCATGGGAGACTGTGTCAAAAGCCTTGCTGAAGTCTAGGCAGACAACATCCACTGCTCTCCCATCTTCTACCCAGCCAGTCATGCCATCGTAGAAAGCTATCAGATTGGTCAGGCATGATTTGCCCTTGCTGAATCTATGCTGACTACTCCTGATAACCCGCTTTACCTCCACTTGCTTAATGATGACTTCCAGGATAAACTGCTCCATCACCTTTCCCGGGATGGAGGTGAGGCTGACTGGCCTGTAGTTCCCTGGATCCTCCTTCTTGCCCTTTTTGAAGAATGGAATGACATTGGGTTTCCTCCAGTCCTTGGGCACCTCTCCTGTCCTGCAGGACCTTTCAAAGATGATGGAGAGTGGCTCAGAAATGATATCTGCCAGCTCCCTCAGCACTCGTGGGTGCATTCCATCGGTGCCCATGGATTTGTGGATATCCATATCGCTTAAGTGATTGCTCACGCAGTCCTCCTCGACCAAGGGAAAGTTATCCTCTCTGTAGGCTTCCTCTCTTACCTCCGGGGCCTGGGATTCCTGAGGGCCTGCCTTGGCACTGAAGACTGAAGCAAAGAAGGCATTCAGTAGCTCTGCCTTCTCTGCATCCTCCGTCACCAAGACACCCGCCTCATTCAGCAGCAGCCCCACATTGTCCCTAGCCTTCCTTTTGCTGCTGATGTAGTTGAAGAAGCCCTTCTTTTTGTTTCTGACATCCCTTGCCAGCTTCAATTCCAGGTGGGCCTTGGCCTTCCTTGTTGCATCTCTGCATGCTCTGACCACATTCCTGTACTCTTCCCAAGTGGCCTGTCCCTCTTTCCACATTCCATGGAACATTCTCTTCCACCTGAGCTCCGCTAGAAGCTCCTTGCTTTTCCATGCTGGTCTCTTGCCTCCTTTTCTAGATGCACCGTTTATGAGCATGGAGGAAGCGGTGTTTAAAGCGACCAGCACTCTTGGACCCCCCTGCCTTCTAGAGCACTGGCCCACGGGATTCCTCCAAGTATCTCCTTGAAGAGGCCAAAGTTAGCCCTCCTGAAGTCCAAGGTTTTGATCCTGCTTATCACCCTGCTTCCTACATGCAGGATCCCGAACTCCACAATTTCATGGTCGCTGCAGCCAAATCTACCTCCAGCCTCCACTTCCTCCACCAGTCCCTCCTTGTTTGTTAGTACAAGGTCCAGCAGAGTGCCTTTCCTTGTTGGTTCCTCCACCACTTGCCTCAGAAAGTTATCATCGATGTTCTGCAGGAACCTCCTGGATTGCACGTGCCTAGCTGTGTGGTCTTCCCAGCTGATGTCAGGGTGGTTGAAGTCCCCCTGACTGTGAGACTGCTTGCAGCTTTTGCTAGAAGGCCTCATCAACTTCCTTCTCCTGGTCAGGTGGCCTGTAGTACACACCCACCATAATGTCATCCATAAGAGGCTGTCCATTAATTCTAACTCATAAGCTCTCAACTCCTTCTTCATCCACCCCCAGGCAGAGCTCAATGCATTCCAGTTGCTCCCTCACATACAGAGCAACTCCACTTCCTCTCCTTGTTGGCCTGTCTTTCCTAAAGAGTCTGTAGCCATCCATGACAGCATGCCAGTCATGTGAGTTGTCCCACCACGTTTCTGTGATGGCGACCAAGTCGTAGCTGTCCAGCTGTATAATGGCTTCCAGCTCCTCCTGTTTATTGCCCATGCTACTTGCATTGGTCTAGATGCGCTTGAGCTGGGCTGTCAATCTCACCCCTGACCCTGGCACGCCAAGACTGGGCTCATCCCTAGTGAGCTGGGCAATGTCCCCTTCCCCCTTCGAACCTAGTTTTAAAGTCCTCTCAATGAGCCCCACCAGCTCGTGGGCAAGAATCCTTTTTCCCCTTTGAGACAGCTGGACTCTGTCTGTCGCCAGCAGGCCCGGTGCTGTGTACACTTTCCCATGATAAAAGAAACCAAAATTCCACCGATGGCACCAGTCCCTGAGCCACCTGTTAATCAGGTGAGTTTTCCTGCCCCCTTCAGTGCTTTTCCCTGCACTCTTCCCTCCTGGAAACCCTTTCCAGACACATGAAGTACAAGAAGGTGATCGAGAGGAGTAAAAAAGGATTTATGAAGCTGAAATCAACCTGATTGTCGTCCACAATATCATCCACCTTGGTGGAACAGGAAAAAGGGATGTTGCTTACACTGATTTTAGTAAGGCTTTTAGTAAGGGTTAGGTACCCCATAGCATCCCCATAGAGGAGCTGACAAAGCACCAGTTAGATATGTGGACAGTGAGGTAGGTTGAAAACTGGTTAATGGCTGGGCCCAGAGGGTTGTAATCAGTGGTATAAAGCTGAGGTAGGGGCCAGCCACTAGTTGTGTACCCTCGGGGTTGATGTTGGGGCCAATATTTTTTAACCTCTTCATTAATGACCCGGATGATGGTTTGGAGTGCATTATCAGCCAGTTCATAGACAAATCAAAACTGGGAGGAGTGGCTGACAGACCAGGTTGGTGTGCTCTCATTCAGAGGCACCTGGACACTCTGGAGTATCAGGTAGACTGGAATCTCACAAAGTTCAAAAAAGGGAAATCAAAGTCTTGCACCTGAGGAGAAGTAATCCATTGCACCTGTATGTACTGGGGATCGAATGGCTGGAAAGCAGCTCTGGAGAGAAGGACCTAGGGATCCTGGTGGACCTCCAGGCTGACCAAGAACCAGAAATTTTCAGCGTTGTTGCAGCAAAGAAGACCAACCCTAGGAAAAATATTCCCCATAGGTCAGGAAAGGTGGTCCTTACCCTCTACTCAGCCCTGGTGAGACACGTCTGAAGTGCTGGGTCCAGTGCTGTGCTCCCCAGTACAAAAGAGAGCTGGACATACAGGTGTGAGTCTAACAAAGAGACACAAAGGTGATTAAGGACTGGACCATGTGTCATGTGAGTAACAACTGAGGGAACTGTGGTTGTTTAGTCTGGAGAAGAGGAGGCTGAGGGGACACCTTGTTGCTCTCCACAACTACCTGAAAGGTGTTTATAGCGAGGTGGGTGTTGGTCTCTTCTCCCAAGTAACTGGTGATAGGATGAGAGGAAATGGCCTCAAGTTTCATCACGGGAGGTTCAGATTGGATATTAGGAAAAAGTTCATTACTGAAAGAGTGGTCAAGACTTGGAACAGGCTGCCCAGGGAACTGGTGGAGTCAGCATCCCTGGAGGTGTTCAAAAAACATGTAGATATGGCACTTCAGGACATGAGCACGAGCCATACTTTGCTCAGTAGTGCCCAATGACAGGACAAGAGGCAATAGGCAGAAATTAAAACATGTGGAATTTCACGTGAACACAAGAATTTTTTTTTGTTTTTTACTGTGTCAGTGCTCAAACACTGGAATAGGTTGCCCAGGGGTGTGGAGTCTCCATCCTTGGAGATATTCATAGATTCATAGAATAGTTTGGGTTGGAAGGGACCTTTAAAGGTCATCTAGTCCAACACCTCTGCAGTGAGCAGAGAGGACCCAGAGAGGGACCTGGGTGTCCTGGTGGACGACAGGTTAACCATGAGCCAGCAATGTGCCCTGGCTGCCAAGAAGGCCAATGGCATCCTGGGGTGCATTAAGAGGAGTGTGGCCAGCAGGTCGAGGGAGGTTCTCCTTCCCCTCTACACTGCCCTAGTGAGGCCTCATCTGGAGTACTCTGTCCAGTTCTGGGCTCCCCAGTTCAAGAAAGATGAAGAGCTACTGGAGAGAGTCCAGCGGAGGGCTAAAAGGGTGGTGAGGGGACTGGAACATCTCTCCTACGAGGAGAGGCTGAGGGAGCTGGTCTTGTTCAGCCTGAAGAAGAGAAGGCTGCAAGGGGACCTAATATATACTTACAAATATCTGAAGGGTGGGTGTCAGGAGGATGGGGCCAAACTCTTTTCAGTAGTGTCCAGCGACAGGACAAGGGGCAATGGGCACAAACTGAAGCACAGGAAGTTCCGTCTGAACTTGAGGAAGAACTTCTTCCCTCTGAGGGTGACGGAGCACTGGAACAGGCTGCCCAGGGAGGTTGTGGAGTCTCCTTCTCTGGAGATATTCAAGACCCGCCTGGACAAGGTCCTGTGCAGCCTGCTGTAGGTGACCCTGCTTCGGCAGGAGGGTTGGAGTAGATGACCCACAGAGGTCCCTTCCAACCCCGAACATTCTGTGATTCTGTGATTCTGTGAGCAGGGACATCTTCATCTAGACCAGATTGCTCAAAGCACTCTCCAACTTGACCTTGAATGTTTCCAGGGATGGGGCATCTGCCACCTCTCTGGGCAATATATTCCAATGTTTCACCACTCTGGTAATGAAAAATTTCTTCACTATATGTAGTCTAAATCTAGCCTCTTTTAGTTTAAAACCATTACCTCTTGTCCTATGGCTACAGGCTCTGCTAAAAAGCCTGTCCCCACCTTTCTTTTGATGCAGCCCAGGATACAGTTGGCTTTCTGGGCAGTAAGCACACCTTGCTAATTTATGTCCAGCTCTTCATCCACCAGTAACACCAAGTCCTTTTCAGTAGGGCTACTTTCAAACCATTCATTCCCCAGCCTGTATTTGTGCTTGGGATTGCCCTGACCCATATGCAGGACCTTGCACTTTGCCTTGTTGAACCTCATGAATTTCACACGGGCCCACTTCTCAAGCTTGTCCAGGTCCCTCTGCATGGCATCCTATCTCTCAGGAGTATCAACCACACTACTCAGCTTGATGTCATCTGCAATCCTGCTCAGGGTGCGCTCGATCCCACTGTCTATGTCACTAATGAAGATATTAAACAGTACTGGTCCCAGCATGGTGTCCCTGAGGGACACCACTTCTCACTAATCTCGTCTGGACATTGAGCCATTGACCACTACCCCCTGGATTCAAAATCCAGCTGGACACAGTTCTCAGCAACTTGCTCTAGCTGACTGATTGAAGAGGGGGCTTGGAGTAAATGATCTCAGGTGGTCCCTTCCAACCTCAGGGATTCTGTGACTCTTCTGCAGAATGCAAATTTTATTTTACTTTAACTATTTACTTTTAAATAAATAAAAAAAAAATCTTTAAATTCCATAAGGCAGGAAATTGGTTCTTATTTATTAGTAAGCATATATCTGCTGCTCTAAGGAAACAGTGTGATCACTGCTGTGTTTTCTATGACAGTCAAAAAAAAAAGAATACATTTGTCAGGGGAGATGATTTGCACTATACTTACAATAGAACAATATAGCTATCCTTTCAAAAATTTCATGAAGTTGAAAGTAAATCAGAGCTAGAAATCTTTATATTTAAATTGTTAAGCCATTGCTAAATCTTACTTCTTGATCTCCTTAACACGTGATTTTCTTCCCTGAGCTGTTGGATGTGCAGTGTATTTATGTTACTTTGACCTTGGCTAATGATTGCAGCATTTTTTATTTTTCAGAAAACATTATTAAATTCTCTAAATAGTTTTGTTGCTGCTGTTGTTCTTTATTTAACATTATTGTAATGAGTGAAAACTTCACATTATAAACAGAAGTTTGGGTCATCGGCCTGAGAATCAGCAGTGCTAGTGTTAAAAACTGGCCTTCATGCTCTACCAGTAAGGCACAGAAAGCTTTCTCTCATAAACTATCCTCCACCATAAAATATGGTGTTAGATCTGCACTTCCATGAAAAATCCCTCTGGTCCTTCCTGAATCAATTGTATACTCCCCTGAACATGCAGTAGCAGGCAAAAAAGCTATTATAAGAGGATATACATCCCAAATGACAAATACATATAAATAGTAGTCTATTTAGCCATTTTATTGAGTGATTAATGAAGATTTAGTTAGACAGACAAAAATAATGATCTCTGATATTTTGTACAGGGAACTATTTAAGATTATTAATCTTACAGTATTTTATAATTCTTTTGTCAAACTTGAGTAAAATTTAAATTCCTATGATCAATATTGAACAGCAATGTTAAGAAAAATGGCAGGTTTTGCTGCACATTGCCTATGACATATAAAAGCTTTTGACAGTTAGTAGAGAAGTTGATGACAAGATTTTAACTTAACTGAATTAACATCAGGAAGGAAACCAAATATCTCTGGCCAAACTAAGTGGAATTATATCAAATCAGATATTAACTGTGTAATCATGAACAAAAGATATTGCCATACTCTTTCAGCTTATCTTCATTTGTGGTTCTGCAAGAATCTTCTATAATGGCAGTCATTACTACTTTTGAAGACACTGAAATAAGCTTTATAAAATGCTATTATAATTGCCTATCTTTGAAGAAAGTGTTTTTCATCCCCTCATTAGTTAAAGAAGCTCTGATAATTTGTATGTGACGAAATTCTTTTTAGTTCTCGGTTTTCTTTTTTTTTGTTTTTGTCAAAACAAGATACTGCAGATAAACTGGTAAAGATAGAGAAGGTTCTGGCAAACACTGCATAAATCTCTAAAGTAATTGCCACAACTAATTAGTGTTGCCAGGATTTTCATCCCCATCATGGAGGTGTCTACTTAATTTATTGTAGGTATTTGTAAACCATAGTGATCTGTGAAGACAAAGCTGGGCCTAAAAGCAGTTATTTTCATGGAAAGTGAATTTTTTCCCTGTTCCATTAATGTCAGAAGTCATTTCTTGTAACCATTTCCCCACCCTGAAAAGAGAAATACATTCTCCTCTCAAGACAGGAGACAACGAACACTGTGTTGTAGATATTGCTTCCAAATTCTAAGGCTCTGATCTTGATCCAAGCAAATGATTCAAATCAACAGAGAGTACAGACACCCAGTCACCCAGAGGAGCTCAATAGTTGCCACCATGGTCTGGAAATCCTAATTTGGCTTGGAAGTCCTAATCATCAATACTGAATTCAAAATGACCCAACACATTCAAGATTGTGTCATATTCAGGACTTGGAGAAAGATGATCAAAGGACTCAGAGACAATTAGAAATCTCTTATTGGCTTTTTTCAGGCTTTGGATTATTTCCTAGATGAAAGGTGGAGTGAAATTAACCCTGTCTATTATATAATTAATAATTAGAACAAATCATGAAGACACAATTAGAATCACAGAATGTGAACAAGTTAGTACACGTATTGGTACTGTTTGACTGAAAAACTCAAAGGATGAATATCTCTCTACCTTGAAAGCACAGTTCCCTACTGCTTCTAGGCAGCAGTAGGAGATGAAGGTTAGAGCAATAACATTAATAATTTGGATGCTATCCAGTGACAAATAATGCTTTTCACAGACATTTGTTACCTCCTTACACGTTTGCAAGGCTATTAAATAAAAAAAAAGAGAAATGCAAAGCAAGAACAAAACCAAGTCTCTTTCTACTTTATAGTATGAAAGCTTTTTTTCTCTTATTTTTCCCCAGTGTATGAACAGCATTCTTTAGAAAAATGACTGTATGCAGTGATTTATCACAGGAATACATTTCATGGAGCCAGTCTTTCTGCAAAAAAATGTTTAAGTCTTAAGAATGCCCTTCTGATGCCGTGTACAAGAGAATTCTTACATACAGAGTAGAGCTAGTATTTTTAAAAAGCAGAAAAGTGCTGAAATTTTAAATTCACTCAGTGCCCCAAATAGAGACCTTTTGAGATGTGTATCTATTTTCAGAAGATGATAGGAAGAGATGGAATTCAGTAGATGTTTAAATCCTGCAAAGACATCAGGAATGGTACTTTTTCTTCAGCAATGCTCCAATGGTATATATCAGTTTGACAGTGAAAGGCCACTCTAATTCCCTCTGTAATAACCTAGGGAATGACACTGCTCAGAATGTCAAGTTCTGGAAACTTGCTGTTAATTACAATGCTTGCCACGATACGTTCAATTTTATCAGCATTGGTAGGAGTTTTTGTCTGCTTTTTCGTCATAGAGTAGCCAATGAAAACTGACCCTCTAGTTTATGCTCTGCCCCAGCACACACAACTCACACCTTTAAAGTGACCTTTATGTTCAGTAGCAGGTGTAAGATTATATAAATTATGACTCCCGGTGTATTATCAATCAAAAAGCTACTTGTCAAGCTGCTTTTTTGCTAACAACAAAAAAATCAAATCTATCCTCAGAGGCTATAATCCTGTATAGGCGAATAAAATACCATGGGCTCCGTTCTCTCAGTGCACATACGTAAACCTCATTCCTACTAACATTAATGGAGAGTTACATGCATGCATCAAGAGAAGAATAAATCTGCAACAGAGCACGCAGGAAACCATTCAGTTTGAAATGGTTTAAGGAGACAGATAGGGGAAAACACTGCATGGAAAGAGCCTATAATGCATTCATACAGTTTTACTTACAACTCTTGATGAACTTTTTCAGACTAAATGCCAAACATTTGTGTCATATGGATTTAGAATGCATGATAAATTATATTAGTTAGCACATATTAACTGTAACATGATTCAGGTGGGATTGCTGTCTCTAGGTCTTGCATTGCAGATTGATGATGACACAATCCAAAAAACTTTTAAAGAATTCATGTTAAATATTTTCAGGTTTCAGCTTTAACATGTTCAATAGTATTTTAAAGCAATTAAGGTCTTCTTGTCTCTCCTAAAGATTTCTAAGTTTCAGTTTAAAACAAAACCAAGAAAATGTATATAAATGTATTTCTACCTCAAATACATATTATTCTAAATCAACATAGAACATAATTATTAGATGATGCACTTAGTAACTTCAGGCACATACATCCTCTGCCTATATATATATATGCCTATGTATATATATACAGTGTATATGGGCTTTGTAAGGTCATGTCTCATTAAGAATATGGTGAGGAGATTTTGTCTGGACTCTTGTCAAATGTTAAACAGTCCAGATGGGGAAGCAAAAGTTCTGAACACAAAGGTATCTATACAACTTCCTTATATGCAGCCAGGTTGACAGCCTGGCTTTCTGTAACTACAGTGGCTGAATGGCTGCTGAATTATCTAATTATCTTTGTTCTTAACAAAGAACTTAGCAGACACATGGAGAAATAATGAATGTGTACATATATGTGTGTGTTAGTACATATATGGTATAAAGATGCAAGCTTCTGGAAACCATGTCAGAAGCAACAGAAGGTGCCATTTTATTGCAAAGGTAAATGGAAAGATAAGTGTAAAAAATGCTCAACAATGACAAGGACAACAGGAAAATGTCCAAACAGTGTAAACATTGTCAGAAGCAAGTTCAGTTCCTTTTCTTGCCCACCCAGATCCTACAGACTTTTTGTTCCCACTAAATTCAGTAGGATTTAGGGGGTTATCAAACATAAAGTAACCAAAGAAAGAATGCAGCTGGAAACGTTATTTTTTTTCTACATTTAAAACAATCTGTGTGTTTTCATGTTATTGTTATTTTTTTTGGTTTGGTTGTTTTTTTGTTATTTGGTTTCATCAGAAAGAATATAATTCTCCAGGAGAAGGATGAGTAGAAATTTGAGTTTGGAGGAATTATTTTCACACACTGGCAGATGTATCAACCTACAATGTACAGCCTAGTTACTCTGTATTAGAAGTATAGAACTAAAATATTTACTAAACCAGTTAGAACAGCGAGCTAATGGAAGAGGTATGGTAGCACTCAAATAAGTAAACTGCAGTAGCTTCTGCTATAGACCCTGAAGACTTGATGGAAAAATTCCTGGATCAACTATCATGGAGCTTGAAATCTCAAGATGCTGTACTCAAGGGAAACTTCAAATATGCAGCCATCTGGTGGGTACATCCAGCCATGAATCACCAAAGACATTCCTGAGTTAGGTATGTAGAGGACAGTGTCATGATTCAGACAGAAGGATTATCTAGAAAACAGAGCCTTTGTCATTAAGGAAGTATTGACAGAAAAGATTATGAAAATAGTACTTGTTCAGATACTTGAATATAAAGGAAGTGGACTATGCAGTGATTTGTAAAAAACTGTAGTATAAGTGTGAAGGTATAAAGTAAGCGGGCTATGAAGTGATTTGTAAAAAACAGTAGTATAAGTGCATTCAGTTTCAATAATGGCAAATTAAGAACAGTGGAGAATTAAGGAACAGTCAAAATCCTTTGCCTACTCAAATCCATTTGAGTTTTGCTGATGATTTGGGTTAGATCAGGTTTGTATTTATACTGAGATAATGGCAATGAGAAGTGGTAGTTGAACATGTCTGCAGAGAAGAAATTGACATATGAAGAGTACTAAGATTAAATTACAAGAAAGTATTATTCTAATAACAAGGGAAAATGAAAGAAATTAAAAGGTCAAAGTAGCTTTACAATAAAGTTCTTAAAGGTTAAAAGAAGGATCCAGACAGCAATGAATATAGTAAAAAATATCAGAGCATAGCATTTTTGCAACTCTCTACAATACCTAAGACTTAGAGACCCCCACAGAGATCTTTCTTTAGCCTGATTTGATATCTTTATTCATTATCTGGAAGGACGTAATAAAATAACAGATGAGAAAATCTACATGGATTTGCAGAATTTGAAGATAATTTAGGCTTTACAAAGAGCTTTTGTTAAATGGGAGATTATTCCACAAGTATGGAATTAAATATATTCCTCATTTCACAGCTGAACAATGTAAAGCTCAGGAGCCGAAGCGAATTTCTTGAAAGTACTAATGCTTCTGCCATTTTAGGTGTTCTTAGAGCATGGCTGTTGCACTAGACTCTGTGTGGACTTCAGCTGAGGCATCCCGGTCACCCTTAGATGCTAGGTAAAAACTAGATGGCATTTCTCACATGGCAAAGTTCTGCATATATCTATGTCTATGCAACCAACTGTAGAATTTTCCAGTCACAAATGAGGTCCCATGCTGAGTTTAAAATGATATCTCAACACCTCTTAGTCATGCCTTAGATACCTGAGCTTTTTATTGAAATACAACCCCAGGAGCTCACAGTAACTTCTTGTTTTGCATAGCAGTGGACTAGATGACTTAAAACAATTTCTCTTTTGATTTTGTAAAATTGCTTTCCTCTCAGAAATAATTCTTATAAGCTGTTGTCATTATTGGCATATAAACTGTTTAATTGTATCGGTATTACATAGCTTAAATGATAAGTATAAGGTTCACATTTGGATGCAGAGCAGTGCAACTCCAATTTAAGAAAAGGCTAGAAATTCCAAAGTATTCTACATTCAGAAAACCATAATTTGTTGTCTGTGCTGATATTTTTTTAAGCAATTATCTCATATATAGGGTCTTTGAAAATCTGATTGCTTATCTCCACCTTTAACATGTCATTGAGCTATTGGAAAGTTAGTGCCAAAAAGAACGAGAAAACTTTTTTGATATTCCAAAATGATATTTTTTATTGCAACCTTTTTCCTTTCAGTTAGCCAATTCAGGGAATACTTCCACAAAAGATCACTACTCAGTTTAGTAATTTCATTTTCTTGGGATTATCCACGTGAATAATATTCCTCCTATGTGAAGATACTTAATCTCCTTATATGCTATGTAATACATGTTTCAGATTTAATACCCCAAACTCACCCAATTCCCGCATGAAGGTAAACCCTGATAATCCCAGAGACTATATTTTTTTTTAATTGAGTAGAGGCTACTTAAAATAGAACTTTTAATTTAGATTTAATAACTCTATAAAAGATAAATCTAGTTGCCATGTAATAAACAGTAATTAATTAGTTAATATCAGTTAAATACTAAAAATATTAATTTACATTTAACATTTAACTACTGTAATTTGCTATAGCTATCTTATTAAATGCTAATTAAATTCCTAAACATTCTTACAAGTTTAATGCATTAATAATAGGAACGTAAGTACACATTTACTGTATCTGCAGTTCTCAGTTCATTACATGGCAACTAGATTTATCTCTTTTACACTAATTAAATGTACTAAGCAAACCTCAGTAACTTTTCTTAACACATACCATAACTGTTTTATTAATTTCAAATTAAATGCCCATTTAAGGCTTCTAATCTACAGCTGTCCTAAACAGTTTCCTGCCAACTGACTAAAGGTTGCTGTGACGTTATAACTAAACAGTGACTTTTCCATTTGTTGGTTATGAGACTTATACAAGCAGCAAGCCTTTCTTTTCTGCTCTGCTTTAGTTTAACCCTAATGACTGTTTATTAATCTGCTTTTTTTCTTTCCAGGAATGTCTTGTCTTTCTTTTCTCACTCTGCCCTGTGTCAACATAATCTTGTTTCCCCTCTGTAATCACAGTTTTGCTTCAGCATTTTTTAGCTGTAGTTGCTGATTGTTCGCCTATGTTATTGTTTCAGTAGTCTTGAAATAAAAGGAAAATGCTTTCCATATGTAGGGCTATCAGTGTTTTATTTAAAATATCCCTGATGCTTATAAAATCATATTAATCTCCAGCAAAACCACTCAACATCATGGAAGTTTTAAGCAAATGACCATATACGACTCTGTAAGCAAAGAAATTCTGGCCAGAATGCCAGCTGAAGTGCCATGAATTTGTCAGAGTAACAACCATAATACGATTTCTTTGGGAGACTGAGGGAGACACTACAGTCACATGTATCAAATGATTTAGAATCATGGCTCTTTTCACATGTGATGGGGGCTGTCATAAAGACAGGAGGCTGCTGTGCAGCAAGAAAAGCACATTAGCTATTAACCTTCCCCCAGCCGATCAACTTTGTTTTGCAATCTTTCCTCAGAACCATTAGAATACCCTGAAGAAATAACTTTCCAATTAAAAAGGATCTCAGAGAACAAAGCTATTTTATCTCTGACTCCTGGTGTTCTTTATTCCAATAATTTAAATTGGAATTGATTTTTCAATTTAGCTGTTGACTTGCTATGGACACACAGCTGAAAAGGCCGAATGGAATTGCATGGCTGAAATATTTGTCTTTGTGATGTACTCCTCATAAATTCACAGGAGCCTGCTTTTTTTTTTTTTTAAAATGCATTTTCTTTCTGCTGCCACTGCTTTAGACAACAGCATTTTAGCTCACCATGAGCAAACTGAGAAAACACGTCCAGTATGACCTCGAGGGCCTCATACTCAGTTCTTCATAGATCCATTTAATTGTTACATCTCTGAGAAAAATGAATAGATCCAGTGCAGCCAAAGTGATAGCTGTTTTTCAAAGCTTGAAAAAGTGTTCTATAATTTTTGTGTATTACTGATTCGATTTCTTTAAAACAATAACAAAAAAGCCCAACAAAACTCCAAACACCCACAGTCAGTTAATTTTACCGTGTTCAGTACAAATATGCTGCTATGTAAACAGATCAGGCATACTTTTTCATTGTTCTAGTGGCAAACTCACTTACCACAGTAATAGATTTACCTGTAGAACAGTGCTGAATTTAGCACTTCAGTTATTAAGGAGACTTTTAAAAGATCAAGGTCCGGTTCTGCATGTAGTTCAGCCTAGTATTAGTGCACCCCAATACTTCACTTAGCTGGGAAGGTGGTTGTATCTGTCTGACTGCGTACAAAGTTGGGTCCTTACACTTAGAATTTTGTAACAGCAACATCTAACTTCCCTGTGTTTCATAACTCTGTGTAGATAAACACAGCTGAATATCTGATGCTGAAAGTAAAACTTAGAGCTGGAGAAGGAAAGGGAAGAGAGAGACCAAACTTCTGGTGCAGCTTAACTAGTCATTTTGATCTATTAGGAGTGGGGCATGTGTTCATTAAGAAGACTGAGAGAAGATCGTTAGCTATACCTTCATCATCCTGACCTTTCATTCTTGCATCTTTCCTTCTTTTCTCCTGCAGCATGGCTGGTAATCATGGCAAGGCAGAAATTTCTCTGTTCCTTGACTTGGTTCACAGTGACACTCCATGATTTCCTGGTGGAGAAGGGCTCGATGTGCTCTCTGCATTCCGATCTCCCAGTGCAGAGAACTCCCAGCTTGAAATCCACACAAAAATGAAGAGCTTTCACGTGGAAGTACTGGAATATACTAATCTGTCTGTCTGTCTGTCTGTATATCTATCTATCTATCATTCTATCTATCCCTCCGTTCATCCATCCAAACACCTATCTATCAAGACACAGACCATAATTTCCATTCCTAGAGGCAAATGGTCATCTAATGCTTCAGTTGAAATATTCCAGCAGATTTAAGAAATGAAAAACAATACTGGAAGGCTAAGTAGTGATTAGAAAACACATCTTAATAAAGCACCTACTTTAGATTTACCAAAAATGTGTTTGCTTTTATATAGAATTAGGCTTAAACATGCACATAATAAACTGAAGTGGGATCCAGTTGGCTTAACTTGTAAGATGTCTTGACCACAATGGACATGAGCTGCTTGGTGTTGCTTTGTCTAAGGGCAATGGATCACTTCTTGAAGTGTTTGCATTAAGCAGAAAAGCTGTAGCCACAACTAGAATTTCCAGTTTACTTTCTGCTTTACTCCAGGGCCCTGATCCTTCCTCCCTACATGTTAACTTGCTTACCAGCTGCTTTCTGGAGCAAACAAGAAACTCTTATAGTGAGGAAAACCAGAATGTAACAGATGATGGTTTATTGTAGGGTCCATACCCTACAATAAGTGTAAGTATCTCTTTGGGGATATAAATTTCACCTAAGTTTAAGGTGTTTCTTAAAGCAGTCATAAGTTAAAAGCCTACATTTTCTTCATGAAAAGTTGTTCTGTCTGCCTAAGTGTAGGCACATAAAGTAGGTTTATTTATGGACTATGAGACAATGCCATAGATTTAAGAATGGTCTAATTGCATTTGAATATGTGGATATACTGTTGCAGCTAACGAAATTGTTAGAAATGGTCACAGAGACAAGAATGTATTTGAAGAACTCTTTTTTCAGGAAAAGAAGTGTTTGTGGAAGCTAACAGTGTTTAGGATATATGTCATCTGGCATAAAGAAGGATAGATCTATTAACATCTATGGAGTTAAGCCAGTTTATGCCACTTAGTTCATAATGATTTTTAGCTAATTTAAAAAATGTAAGAGAAAATAATTAACCTGGGACTTCCTCACAGAATAGGTGCTTCCACCAAAGTACTAATTTTGCAAGATGAATATTCTCTCAAAAGTGTTGCAAAAAGCATCAAATATATCAGTATTTGGAATGCAACTGGTCAAAAAGAGTATTCTTGGGAGCTTCTTTGCTGTAATAATTTTAATGCTTTAGATGGTGAATTAACTACAGAGAGTTTAGCGCTGCTAAACTACACAGAGGAAAACACGATGAAGAAGGAACAGTATCATGAGATGCATCTAAAGGTGCTGAGGAAACTGGCAAATGAAGTTGCTAAGCTGCTATCCATCATATTTGAGAAGTCGTGGCAGTCTGGTGAAGTACCCACTAACCGGAAAAGTGGACACCTAACTCCCATTTTTAAAAAGAATACCCGGGGAACTACAGGCCAGTCAGTCTCACCTCTGTGCCAGCAAGACCATGGAGCAATTCCTCCTGGAAACTATGCCAAGGCACATAGAAAATAAGGAGGTGATTTGTGACAGCCAATATGACTTCACTAAAGGCACATTGTGCCAGACGCATTTGGTGACTTTCTATGACAAGGTTACGGCACTGGTGGATAAGGGAAGAGCAACTAATGCCATCTACCTGTGCAAAGCATTTGAAAAATTGTGAGAAGCATGTGACACTGTCCCACATGACACCCTTGTCTCTAATTTAGAGTGACATGGATTTGGTGGATGGACCACTCGATGGGTAAGGAATTGGCTGGATGGTCACACTCAAAGAATTGCGGCTTGATGTTCAAGTGGAGACCAGTGATGAGTGGTGTTCCTCAGGAGTTGGTATTGGGACCAGTGCTGTTCAACATCTTTGTCAGTGACATGGAAGGTGAAATTGGAAGTTGAAATTGGGTACATGCTCAGCAAGTTTGCCAACCACATCAAGCTGTGTGGTGTGGTCAACACTTGGAGAGAAAGGATGCCATCCAGAGAGACCTTGGCAGGCTTGAGAAGTGGGCCTGTGAAAACCTCATGAAGTTCAACAAGACCAAGTACAAGGTCGTGCACGTCGACTGGGGCAATTCCAAGCACAAATACAGGCTGGATGAGAATGGATTGAGAGCAGCCCTGAAGAGAAGGACTTGGGGATGTTGATAGACTAGAAACTCAGCAATGCCTTGCAGTCCAGAAAGCCAACATTATGCCAGGCTTCATCAAAAGAAGGGTGACCAGCAGGTTGAGGGAGGGGACTCTGCCCCTCTACTCCACTCTGGTGAGACCCCACCTGGAGTCCTGTGTCCAGCTCTGGAGCCCTCAGCACAGGCAAGACATGGACCTGTTGAAACAGATCCAGAGGACAGCCATAAAAATGATCAGAGTGACGGAACACCTCTCCTGTGAGGAAAGGCTGAGAGAGTTGGAGCGGTTCAGCCTGCAGAAGAGAAGGCTCAGGGGAGATCTTATAGCAGCCTTCCATTACCTGAAGGAGGCCTACAAGGAGCCTGGAGAAAGACTTTTTACAAGGGCATGTAGTGACAGGACAAGGGGTAATGGCTTTAGGCTGCAAGAGGGTATATTTAGATGATATATTAGAAAGGAATTCTTTATCATAAGTGAGGCACTGGAACAGGTTGTCCAGAGAATCTGTGGATGCCCCTTCCCTGGAAACGTTCAAGGCCAGGTTGGATGGGGCTTTGAGCAACCTGGTGTAGTGGAAAGTGTCACCACCCATGGCAGGGGGGCTGGAACTAGATGAGCTATGAAGTCCCTTCTGACCCAAACCATTCTATGATTCTACAATTTTCCATTTTTCATGGATGTCAGCAAAAAACTGGGGAAAAAAGATCTTTTGATATTGCTCTGATTTTAGAGTGAATCTGTCAAAACCTCTGTCCAGCCAATCCAATACTTCAAAAAAACTGTTAACTTTAGAAAAATCTTAGAGAGATGTTTCCACATTATGTGTCTCATTATCTGTGGTACATTTTTGCTGCTAAGAGAAAGCAAGACATAAAGTTAGATCATTCCCTCAACCCACTTTGGTCAGGTCAAGTTGTTTCTTCTGGACATACGCGCTCTACAGAGGGTTATATAAAGTAGGGTGCACATGAGCAAGTGAGCATTGCTGGGATTTGGGTCAGGGATTGGTCCCTGACACTTTTTTTTTGGCAGTGTGGAGATAACCTGTACATCTATGACAGGGTATCTTCAGTTGATGCTAAAAATACTTGTTTAAAACTGTGACAGCCACTAGAACATGAATAAATTTGAGAAGAAAATTATATGGAAATTGAAATTACTATGTTAGCCCATTAGAATGAAGGTTAAAATGGCATTAGATTACTCTCATACAAATATAGGAAGCTGTAAGGATGAGGCAAGCAGAAAAAATACCTAAGTGAATGGGAAACGATGGGTCAAGAGCCTGTAATTAATAAACCATCAACAAATAGCTAAGTTACAAATTTAAGCTGGCATTGTAGAGACTTTTTTAACCATCAGAGGTAAAAGACATCTCCCTTGTCTTCCAACCTGAAAAATGCGTAAGAATTTTGAAAACAGGTTTTGATAAGTTTATAAATTGAATCATGTGTCACAGTCTCTTGCAATAATATCACTTTGGACCAAGAAGTCCATTCTAGTCTTGTATTGTCTTATTGTGCTTTTATATTACAGTTTGTGGGAATACATGACTGTTTCCTGTTTCCTTGCTGCAGTTGTGTTCCACATACATGTTGGTATGACATCCAAGCACACATCAGATTTTCCCCATTCTCCTCAAGTTTTTCTTTCCATGAAAAGCAACACCAGTCTCATAAACCAGACTGAAACAAAAGGACAGTCTTACAGGTCTGGTCAACCAACTGGATGACCAGGACTTCAAATCCTATGTAACTTACATCAATCAGCAAAAGTGAGAGCAGACTGAACAGTCTTTCAAAAGAATCTTGGATGTCAAGAATGATTATCAGAAAAACTGAAAACTTAAATGGACTTCTGCATGCATACATACATACAGACCCACGTGTACAAACCCAAGTGTGTGTGTGTGTGTGTGTGTGTGTGTGTGTGTGTGTGTATGTATATATACTTCTTTTATATTTTAAAATACTTCCTTTCCGTGTTACCTGATGCAGGTCTTCTGCATAACAAACCAACAAAACAAAAGTCAAGAAGCTCTTTTGGAGAACTGTCAATAGCTAAGGGCAAAAGCTAGTCAAGGTGTGAAACTAGGCAATTGATAACATGTCATTCAGCTGCTGAATAGCAGTCTTCCTGACTTCCTGAAATATAGTTAAAGTAATTATGCATCTCTGTATTTGTCTATTTAATTCTTTATCAGATGTAATCCTAAGTAGAAAGCAAGAGACACAAATAGTTAGACAGCTGCATGCAAGTGAGTGAACATCAGGAGACATACTGGACAAATACGACTGGAATGACGCACTAGTACTGAACACACTGGTACTGGACCCTAATGCTTATCAAGATTTTAGCAGTATTTTATCTGATTGGGAACTTTGGACTTGGATTTAGTTTGTCCTATTTTTTTCTGGAGCTTCATTGGTTCAAATGCAAATGGTATTTTGTGTAACTGTTGTTTGATATGTGAAATTTAACTGAATTTTCAATTTCAAATGTATTACATTTTTGTTATACACATTGAGCATCAATGTCGGTGAAAGAAAGCCTGTGTGCATAATGTTCACTGTGGTATAAACAAGCAGAAAATGTTACTGTGTTTATTAGATTAGTTAAGAATAAGGAAACTCTTTTCAACTGTGAGAGTGACTAAACACTGGTACAGGTTGCCCAGAGAGCTTGTGGAGTCTCCATTCTTTGAGATATTCAAAAGCCATCCAGATATATTCCTGGGCTACCAGCTCTAGTATGCCCTACTTAAGCAGAGGGGTTGAACCAGATGACCTCCAGAGGTCCCCTTCCACCTTAACCTTTCTGTGATTCTGTGATTCCCCCTCTACACATAGCCCCAGAATATGTGTACACTTGTTTATATGTGCTCCAGAAAATCATCTGTTGTGTAGCTCACATTCTTTATAAGAGATTGTTATGTGTTAATATGTAAAATCGAGTTTAGCAGAAACTTTCTCAATTCTTCGTCTACATGGTGAATGAATTATTACTTTTTGCCCTTCAAGCTTTTTATAGTTACTACTTTATAGGCTAGTACATTTATTCATTCATATAAAATGCTTTCTTTAATGCTTAGATGTATTTCTTTATAAAATCTTTCTGAACGTGAAAGTTAAAAAACTGATCTAATATATTTGCTATAGCAAATCACTTAGTAGTCCAGATGATTTTTATTTTCTAAAAGGAATACTTTTTTATTTCTGTGTGGCAGGGTTCTTTTGCAGTGCCTAATTGAATCATGGTAAGGGTGTCTGACTAAAATTTTCACTAAAGAACATTTTTAGTGGATCAAAAAATTATGTGTGGAGGGTGGTGTGAGTGTGTCTGCAGAAAGGCTTTAAAATTGTATTATCTGAAATGAATTACTAATTGCCTGCAGAAAGTATAGAAACATTTTCAGTTCAGTGTTTTTAACATAGAATCATTACTCAGAATTTATTTGAGGATTACACATTAAAACAAAATTAATTGATTCGTTGTACCACAGACACTTGTGTCAAAAGAAAAATGAAGACAAAGAGAAAATGAAAAATAAAAATAAAGATAATTTCATCAGTAGGTTTAAAAATTACAGCTCTTCATTGCAGAGGAATGTCAGAGGTGACCTGGTCTTAAAGCTGCTGAAGTTTCTTGAGTATATGCCTAATGTACTGAAAGGGGTCTAGGGAGAGAGCAGTTAGCATCTGATTAACTGCTTAACTATTCTCTGTGTCGCTATTTTGGACATGCCATCCAGACATGTTACAGTTGGGAACAGTTTTAAGCAGTGTGGATGCAAGCCAGTTTGTACCACTTGGTCTTGTGGTCAGTGATCACCCCCTTTATATAGCAATGTCAATGAATTGAGCTATCTCTTTATGCAAAGAGAAGCAATATCATTTTATTTGCTAGATTAAATGTAACCCAAAGGTTTCATCAGGAGCTGGTACTTATCGAGCCAGAGTTTATTCTTTGGAGATGTAAAGGTGACATCTATGTTACCAAATAAACATGGTAGGTATTATTCTGGCTGGATTGTCAGAGGAGTCACACGTCTTTATTGATGCTTATGTGCCCAAACGTCATTTATACCAAGGAAAGGGAAATCTGAGTCTTAAATGGCTGCATTTGTAGACTCTAACCATTAAACCATATCTGAACAAAATCTAGAACTTTCATGCTGAAACTTTGCTGGGGAAAATGGTGACGATAAAACAGTATGAATAATCATGGACCAAAACTAGAGATCCTTTTTTTTTTTTTCCTTTTTTATTTATTAGCATATACATAACTAAAGCAATTTTGAAGGTTAAAGACTCTCCCTCTGCCAACTCAATTATTTCTTTTTTAGACTATAGACCGGTTGGAAGGCAAAGAATGTAGTAAGGCTAAGTGAAGGTGACATGAGGACATGTTTCCTGAAATGAAAGTCCAGATATAAATGGGCAATCTCCAAAAGGGAACTACTGAAAATAATTTTCTAGCACTTCGTCCAATTTGGTGCATCAAAATGAATGAAAGCAGTAATGGATCTTCCCACTGGACTGCGAAAAAATTAGCTGAATAGTGGTTTTAAAATAGTTCGAGGATACACTATCATAGTAACATTTTTTTCATTTTATTACACAATGTGTTCAAAGCACTGGAGTTATAACAGAATCACAGAATGGTAGGGGTTGGAAGGGACCTCCGTGGATCATCTAGTCCAACCCTCCTGCCGAAGCAGGGTCATTTAGAGTAGGCTGCACAGGACCTCATCCAGGCAGATGTTGAATATCTCCAGAGAAGTAAATTAGTAAAGGACTATCATTTGAATACATTATATGTTAGTAAGAGATGAGCTTTTAGAGAAGTGCAAGAAGTAATCCATTGACAGCCGTAGCATCATATTGTTAGACTGGGGTTAACATTATATTTTTAAACTGAGGTAGACATATCTGGAAGAAATCGGGTCTATTCAATTCAGTTCACCTCATTTTAAAAAACATACTTGTGCATGAATTTTGTCTGATGTAGTTACGTATTTGGTTGTGTGAGGCATTATAGAGCCATGTCATTCTGTTGTTCCACAAAATGCATTACAAAGTACAAACTAGAACACTGTACCATAATGTTTGCATGGTAGAGAAAAACTACTGTCATATGTAGTTTGTAGGGGAAAATGATTAGTTTTCTGATGCTGATAGTCAGAAAACGTAAGAAATACTGTACTTATGTCTGGCACATTTAAACTCATAACATCTAGTTGCTTTGCTTTGTCAAAACATATGAAAAATCATTAAAGTGTTTTAATAAATGTCTGGTTTTCTTGCTCATTCATCTTATAAATATTAATTAGCCATGGATCAGGCAATTAAAGTTTAATCAATTTGCACTAATTAGCACCACGTACTTGCATAAAAAGATAAAACCAACTCCTGCATCTGGCTGTTAT
This sequence comes from Opisthocomus hoazin, assembly GCF_030867145.1. Classification (NCBI taxonomy): domain Eukaryota; kingdom Metazoa; phylum Chordata; class Aves; order Opisthocomiformes; family Opisthocomidae; genus Opisthocomus; species Opisthocomus hoazin. The sequence continues at coordinate 48,320,213 of NC_134414.1, read as the reverse complement.
TTGCAGTTTTTGTCAAGTGCTGATGAATTTCATCTTGAAGAGAAGATTAAGAAGAAAAGAGGAAAATAAGAAAGTAGTGTTAATTTTATTAAATCTTCAATCAAACCTTCTATTCATAAGCTTTATGGGACAATACCAGGTAACGTTTCACTTTACATAGAAGTAGACTTGACTGGGCAAAAATTTAACACTTTTCTGTGACCACACCCTTCCTAATCATAATTTGTAGGAAAAAAAACCATCTACTGTGCAAAAGCACAGGTTCTATCTTATAACAAAACATTTTTATAAATATATACCTGGAGCTGGATGCTCCAAACTTTCATAAAGACAATAAAGAAAGTAAAAGCAATTTCTCCTCTAAAAATGTTTTCAGTTGTTTGACATATGTGAGCGGAAAAAAGACTCCAAAGTCTAACCTGAAATTCACCTAGAATTTTGATATTTTTCAAGATGAATTTCAATAATAATATTATTTTCCTTTCTAATGGAACAATAATACTTCACAGGTCACCCTCCAATACTCTGTCAGAGGCTGAACCATAGGATGGGAGAGTTTAGCCTAGCTCAAGTAGCACTAAAATTAGTTGATTTACTTGAAATCTGTTAGGCATATGTAGTGAAACAGGGATATTAAGAAATTCCCCTCCCACCAGGAAAGATATTTTTTTGGTAGTACTTCTCTCCGTTATTTGTGTTTGGTGTTTGTGTTACGATGTTTATAGTTTGAATTATCTACTCAGCTAAACCAGCAAAACACACAAACAAATGAACAAAATCAAAACATGTACACACACAAAAATCAATGTTTCTTTTCATTCAAGTGGTTTAGTTTTCAGGTGTTTCACCTTTACTGGGAAACAGTAGGCTAAATCTCATTCTAGAAAGTCCTCATCTACACTAGGGAATTATACAAGTATTGGTGTTGGTTAAGAAGCTTATGGTGTCCTTTAATATTATACTTTTACTCATTTAAAAAAAAAAATGAACTTCGGCTATGCAGGCCAAATCTCTTGCATGGTGGTCCAAGAACAGAGAATAATTTAGACCTTCCACACATCAGTTCATTGTTGCTAGCTTAAAGACTGAAGTAGAACTGTTAGCCCAGATGGATAGCTGGACAGTTATCTAAGTGCTGTTAAACAAAATTGAAAACATGTTTAGCTT